>NW_028239640.1:0-52500 GCF_047967505.1 Dipteris shenzhenensis | reverse complement strand
AGGTAGAGGCAAACACACAGGAGGGAGTTGAAAATGAAAGAATGGAATATCAAAATTATTTTGTGAATCCTCTTGTATCGGGTAACAACCGAAAGGTATTTCGTACTTCTATTCTTAGTATTAATTGAATGACGAGGAGCCGTATGAGGTGAGAATCTCACGTACGGTTCTGTAGAGTGACACTGAAACTGACTCATCTGTCAACTATTCCACAACTACACCAAAAAAACCTAACTCTGCCCTACGGAAAGTCGCCAGAGTTCGATTAACCTCCAAGTTCGAGATAACGGCTTACATACCAGGTATTGGCCATAATTTGCAAGAACATTCCGTGGTCCTTGTGAGAGGCGGGAGGGTGAAGGACCTACCTGGTGTAAGATATCATATCGTTAGAGGAACTTTAGATGCTGTAGGAGTAAAGGATCGTAAGAAGGGGCGTTCCAGTGCGTTGCAGAACATTGTCGTAACTTGTATCATCGCAATGATTCCGTATCGGTTGTTCTGATATGTCAAATGCATAGCCGACCCGATAGTGGGAATGTTGCCAGGGGACCGAAGCCTGCTATTACGGAGATTGATTATTATCTTATTCGTGTGAAACAACTCGGTGTCCAGGGTATTGCATTCCAGTAAGTTGAGTCTTACCCGGACTCCCATTTATTTGGAAAATCTTCGAATGTCTTCTCTCTCTCAGAACGAGTTCGGACTACGATTATGGAGATTCAGTGGAGGTTTTGTGAACATTTGGTAATTGGATCAATAAACCCACGGACATTCTTGGTGAGATAAATGAAATACGGGATTTCCCTTCTCCTATTCGTGGGATGATGAAGAGGAAACGGATACTCAATGCCTAATGAGTAAATATGATTCATTGAAGTAACCCGAACTTACTTCAAGACTTTCTATTCAATCATATGGAAAGCTGCATTCGATGAAAGTCGCACGTGCAGTTTGGGGGGAGATCCTCGACTAACCGGCGGATCCACCCTACAATATGGAGTGAAAAAGCCCAAATAAGATTCTAAGATACAGTCGAGATAGAATCGGAATCCGACATATCTGTAAACTCATGTTACACCGGAGCAATGTAGCGAACAAAAAGAAAAATATAGAATCGGATCCGATTTATCGTAATCGATTAGTAAACATGTTGGTTGATCGTATTCTTAAAGATGGCAAGAAATCATTGGCTTATCAGATTCTCTATCAGGCTATGAAGCGGATTAAGGAAAAGACGAATAAGAATCCACTGTCTGTCCCGCGACAAGCAATACGTAGGGTAACTCCCGATATAGTAACAGAATCCAAACGTGTAGGTGGATCGACTTATCGAGTCCCCGTTGAAGTAGTACCTGCAGAAGGAAGAGCTTTGGCTATCCGATGGTTATTGATCGCGTGTCGAAAACGTTCAGGTCGAAGTATGGCTTTAAGATCAAGTGATGAATTAATGGATGCTGCCAGAAATTCTGGTAGTGCTGTACGGAAGAAGGAGGAGACTCACAAGGTGGCAGAAGCTAATAAGGCTTTTGCCCATTTCCGTTAGTTCCGGGTTCGTTTCAATCCACAACCTCTTATTGGTGGATTGAAACCTTCTACTCCGGAGCGCAGGGTATTAGGAATCAAGATACGCCAGAAGCATATGGATAAGCAGAAATTAAATAATGGGAGAAAGAATATCCAAGTCATAGGGGAAATTTTGTCACTGGTATAGTACCTCATGAAAAAGAGAAAGACTAGTGTCGAATCGTAAAGTCCATAACATCATCGACATGATCAACATGATCGACATGACCAAAGTGATCGACGCAATCGACGCAATCAACATGATCGACATGATCGACATGACTAGAATGATCGACACAATCGACACAATCGACATGATCGACATGATTGGCACTGCCCGCATCCCCGCGACTCCCACCATTCTCAACTATCTCCGCCTGGGGCGGACTACTCACCTCGGGGGGGGGGGGGGATGTCAGGCAACGCCAGCAGATATTTATCCTGTATGTCCCTCACCTCGAATCGATGATTGAGTCGTAGTACATCTAAGGCAAAGCTGGCATCTCCCATGATGTACTCGAGGAGCCGAACTAACGTTGACTTTCCCGTGGTTTATGATAATAAAAGGGAAATGCGTCTGAAAAGAGAGTCAAGGTTTGAAGAAGTATCGTGCGAAAACAAAGGGAAGTCTTCCCGTTTCTTCGGATATTCAATCAATATTAGATTAGTTGACACAGGTGGGATTCTGTGATATACTATGGATCAACAGGCTCATCAGCTTGGGTAATCACCAATCGTTTCGAAAACCAAAAATTACCACGACCGCAACTTTAGAAAGACGCGAAAGCGCAAGCCTATGGGGTCGCTTCTGCGACTGGATCACCAGCACTGAAAACCGTCTTTACATCGGATGGTTCGGTGTCTTAATGATTCCCACCTTATTAACCGCAACCTCTGTATTCATCATTGCTTTCATCGCAGCTCCCCCTGTAGATATCGATGGTATTCGTGAGCCTGTCTCCGGTTCTTTGCTATACGGAAACAACATTATCTCCGGTGCTATCATTCCTACTTCTGCAGCTATCGGTTTACACTTCTACCCAATCTGGGAAGCAGCTTCCGTTGATGAATGGCTATACAATGGTGGTCCTTACGAACTGATCGTTCTTCACTTCCTACTTGGTGTAGCTTGCTACATGGGTCGTGAGTGGGAACTTAGTTTCCGTTTAGGCATGCGTCCTTGGATTGCTGTTGCGTACTCAGCTCCCGTTGCAGCTGCTACCGCTGTGTTCCTGATCTACCCAATCGGTCAAGGAAGTTTCTCTGACGGTATGCCCCTAGGAATTTCTGGTACTTTCAACTTCATGATCGTTTTCCAGGCTGAGCACAACATCCTTATGCATCCCTTCCACATGTTGGGTGTAGCTGGCGTATTCGGCGGCTCTCTATTCAGTGCTATGCATGGTTCTTTGGTAACTTCTAGTTTGATCAGAGAAACTACTGAGAATGAGTCTGCTAATGCAGGTTACAAGTTCGGTCAAGAGGAAGAGACCTACAACATCGTAGCTGCTCACGGTTATTTTGGCCGTTTGATCTTCCAATATGCCAGCTTTAACAATTCTCGCTCTCTGCACTTCTTCTTAGCCGCTTGGCCCGTAGTAGGCATCTGGTTTACTGCCTTGGGTATCAGCACCATGGCATTCAACTTGAATGGTTTTAACTTCAACCAATCCGTGGTTGATAGCCAAGGTCGTGTTATTAACACCTGGGCTGATATCATCAACCGTGCTAACCTAGGTATGGAAGTTATGCATGAACGTAACGCTCATAATTTCCCTCTAGACTTAGCTTCTGTTGAAGCTCCTTCTGTAAACGGATAATACCTGTCTGGTCGTGCAGCATCACTAAATACCAAACCTCGCATAAGGTTTGGTATTTAATGGAGATTCGTCCGATGGAATGAATAGAAATATAGTAATATCTCGCCATAATCTTACAATTATCAGTTTCCAATCTTGGATTCTGGGGAATCTTTGAAACACCCTTCTAGGATTACAGAGAATGGGAATCAAAGATATTCTCATTCTGATTAGCGGAACGCTTGTAGTCCCGTACCCACTGGAATAGATTGAGAATACATTTTTCACCTAACATATTTTTTCTTGTATTAATATATAGACGAATAATACGTACGCGCATCGAATGAATGACCCTAGTAGATCTTGTTCTCTCCCAGTTAAGAAAGCTGAATAGGGAAAGTAGGGGGCGGACGTAGCCAAGTGGATCAAGGCAATGGATTGTGGATCCATCACGCGCGGGTTCAATCCCCGTCGTTCGCCCATCAGGTTGGAGAACTCGTCTTTATCACTCGGAATAAAATAAGTTGATGAGGAGATAGATAAGACATAGATAGGTTTCTTCAACAATTCGAGATTCCCGAGACAGCTTCAGGTAGGTACGAATACACCCACAAATCACCACATCGAAAGTACTCACTCCATTGGGCCTTGAATCTTTCGATATTATCTATATAATGGAATGTGAGAGGTGGGTAGTATCTACCACATATAGATAAAGTGAAGAGAGATCATGAGGTAAGAGAAGTGGGAGAAGAAAAAGTAAGAAGTCCAGATTTATTCTCTGAAGTTCCGAAGTTAGCAGAAACCGATGGATTCCACTACTCATTTGAATCATTGAAAAATCAAGATCTAGGGGAATTTCTAATTGGTCTATTCTCCAGTTATGAACCCTCCATCAAATTATTTGACTTATGAATTCTGAGTTCAATCTTTTTACGGAATCTGCGCGATTCAATGAAGCGGGGTAATAGCGTGACTCCGGGAATCCTGATGTTACTAACAATACCAATTCCTATGCATCGTTCAGGTGAGAGAAATTTGATCGAAGGAGGTTCTATAGATCTAGCGAAACTAATTAATAGAACTGGTGGAGTAGTAAAAAAACCAGCAACAAATTCTGTTGAATCCTTCTATCCTCTTTCTCTATCAATAAGATGCTCACCTGCTGAAAAGGATAGAAAGGGAAAGACACGTAATTCTTACTATTCGGATTCAAACGGAAATATTTCCACAACTTCGACGAGGGAAGAACCGCAAGTTCCCATATATAGTGCGATGGATCCTTCGGTTTCAGATGGATGGAGGGTCCGGCTGATGAGGGATCCACTCCCCATCAAGAATATATCCAGAGATGTGACTGAGAGGATTGAAAAATCACTGGGGGATAAGAATCTAGAAGATTCAAATGAGTTTTTTGAATTCTATATAAATGTGATACTTCGTAAGGATGACTGTTACTAAAATGATTCTGATTCGTTACTTCTCCGGAAAATCCATGACAAGCAAAGGGTTAATTGGCTACAAACAGCAACATTAAGAAGCGATTCCTTCATTCCCGTAATATCGGACTTTTGGGACAAAATGTTACTCGAATCCAGGGATTCAGTAGATCGGCAGGGAGATGAATCACCGTTCTATTCCGAGCGGAAGGGTCTCTCCAATTTGTCTCTATTTCCACCCCATAAGAATACAATGTCATCTCGTGATGGTGTATCCCTATCCTATAGCGATATAAGAGATTGGTTAAATTCCATTGACGAGGGGAGTTGGACACTATTCCGGGATTACGCCGATTTTTATATGTGGCATTCCTGTCACCAAAGTCCTTCTCCATGGAATAAGGATGAGCGCGAATTGAATCTAACGAGATCTCTCTTAGAAAAGAGATTTATCGAACTTGATTATCTATCGGATAATCAATTACTCACTGAGGTACCAAGTATATTACTAGAAATTTCCTGTGGTTTCTCGAAGTATGTCTCCTCACAAATAGAGACATCTAGAGAATTGGAGGCTTTTCATAGCAACTCAAGGGATGAGTCTGATTCCAGAAATCAGAAGGTTGGGAAGGAGATACCTATCGAAGATACTTGTTTATCTAGTTGAAGTGAGGAGAGAAATCCAGAATATGATTCAATGAAAAGATCTGGAAATGGCTTTGTAGGCAGTTACTCTCCGGAGGAAAGAGCAATATCCACTGATGATTCTCCAGAGGCGGTGAGTCACGGCTTTTCAACAGAATCATCTATACATGAACTAGGTATGGGTCCCACCGCCGATGGAACTCCTATTAAGACATATTTGGCAGAAGAATGATATAAGAATTCCGTGTCTTTCGGTATCGGAAGAATATCTCATTTATGGAAAGTAGAGAGAGATTGTCGGCATTTTACACTCGACTCTCCTTTATTGTTGGGAGATCCTTTCTCCCCTTCTGTAGCGGGAATAGCAGAAAATGATTCCAATAAATGTATTGATTCTTCCTAGAATCGTAAGTGGTTCTTCCAATTATTGGGGTTAGATTCCCACGGAAATGAGGGGGAATTTTCTATTCTACACGCCTATTCACAACTAATAAATGAATCAAGAAACCGACTGACTGGATTTCTTTTAAGAGTTAAAAAATCGAATTTGATTTCCAGTAAGGTAAGAATTGGTAGTAGTAGCGAGGAACCTAGGAAAGCCTTTCTATCGAGAGGAGATCTATCATTTGGTGGAATACTTGACGAGGAATCAGAGATGCAAAATGGCGCATACTTCGATCTTGATAAGATTATTTCAAACCGTTTAGAGATCCTTTTCGATGTACCTGTAGAAAGAACTGATGGAAGTGAAAATCCTACTTTTTCAGATGAATCGGGAGAGGGAGGTAACATATCTTCAACATACTCTCTAGTTAGGGTATATGAACGAAATAGGTTAATATCTCTCTACTCAGTATACACGCTCTTTTCGCGTGACTATTTCTGTACATTAGCTAGTGAATATCTATCCAGAATCAACTATCAATTGGGTAGCCGGGAGGGGGGCGAGGGATCTACTGGTGTAACAAGAATTGCAATTGAATAGAGATTATTGGAATGGAGGGGTAACATAGAGCGTTTGTTGCATGAATGTATTATTTCCCCAATTGATGAATATCCAGATGTTCGGTCAAATGTGCACAGGTGGCTTGATACAATCAGAGACTTGTCTTTTTCCCCTTCCAAGAGAGTATTCGCAGAAATAAGATCCGACTTAGGTAGATCAATCTATGATCTGTCGATATTAGCACTAAATAATATTGGTATCACTATTCGTAGTACGGCTGGGAGGAACAACAAGTATCCCAAGGAATTTACCAATATATCATCTATTTACCGAATCATTATTCCCAAGTATATTAGTGAAGAAGCTTCGACAGATGGGATTGATTATCTTGTCTATAAATTGAACAATATAGATTATCCACTGCTTGATTTCCTTCTGAGTTCACTCAACCTCGATGAGAAGATATCCTTTCTCAAGAGAATCTTCGGTAGAAAAGATAGTTTCTTCATCGAGTCCGGATTGTTAATGGATGAAGAATCGGTAGGCTCCTCAATCTTCCTAAAACCCGCAGTTAATCCATTTCTTGTTGAATCATCCTGTATCGAATGTATTGGAACAAAACTCCCGAATGGTGCTTATTCCGCTACGGGAAGGCAGGATTGGGATCTGTTTCTGGATAATTTGAATTATGGGAAAGGTTCGAATAGGAATATTGGGAGTATTTCGGGATCCATTTCCGATGAAGTAGATACACCAAACTTTATAGATTACTCGCATTTACCCGTATTGAACTGTGCCGGAAGGGATTTTATCTCAATAATCAGAAGAAGGGATTCGTTGGTTGGAGGATACAGCAGTAGTTACTCTGACATCTTAGAGAATTCGTATACGGGCTCCGGTGATGAAGTCATCCCATCTCTTGAAATAGGATCCTTAGATACAAAAAATATCACTTCATCTATTCAATCCCAAGTGTCTGATTCGTTGTTACCCAATTCCTCGCAACGAACGGAAAGGGAAACTATTGATCATATACTCGCAACAACCGAATCGACTCCATCTGATCTGGATGAATCTGCGATACCACCACTAACTCATTCAGATAGATTTCTTGACTCTATTTCGGATCTAAGAGGACTACTGACGGGGTTGAACTTATCTCCTCGCGAAACGGGAGATTCGTCTCTATCTTCATGTGGTAGCGATGGAAATTACTTGGAAAGAACATTGATAAACTCTAAGCTATCGGCTGATTGGCGATCTCGACCCCGTCTCAAAAATTCGGGAGTGGATCAAGTCGATTCGGAGGGATCCATTGAGAAGAGATCAAACTCGAGGAATGATTCTATTGGGAATCAATTCTATCAAAATGATTCACACATTGGTTATTTTTGGGAATCAGAAGAATCTGAGACGCTTTATTGGTCAAAGAAATTCTCATTATGCAGCAGTGTAGCATCAAGATCTCCAACAGGATTAACTGGAGAGAAGGTTCTGTACGAAAATACGAGGCTTGCAGATACACGTGTCTAAAAAGAACCTATTCTTCCATCTCATCTCATTAATTTCGATGAGTTATCAAAGGATTTAAACAAATATAAGATCTCTTGGATCTTTTGGAGAGACAATATCTGCGAGAAATGGAGCCCATTCGGAGAATATATACCTCGGTTTTTCACCCCTAACTGGTGGAGATACTTTTATGATCTGATTAGAGAGATATATCCAGAAATAGTACTCAAAGTAAGTGATGACTTGAATTACACTTTCCCCGGAATTACGGAAAGAGTTGCTGAGGATATAGGTAATGCTAGAGCTTGTTTATCGTTAAGCCTAAGATCAAGATTCAGAAACGATTCCATCAGTAACGTATTATCTAAAATAGATCTCTCTATTTTCGAAGAAATTACTAACTAAACGCAGGTGTCGCATTCGAGATGGTCAGTCTTTAGATTTTCGAATAAGTATGCCCCATCCTACCTCGTTTTCTCGATATTATTTGTTCTTGCATTTCTCAAGCATTATTTATCTGCTGTTTCGGGTTCCAATTCCCCTCACTTGTGGAAACGTTTCAATATCACCGGATATTTAATAGACCCAATGCGTGGGTTTTATCTGGAAAAGGTAATGTATTCTCCCTCGACAAGGTAAATGTAAACGAAAGATCTACTGATACATTCCCTGAAGAGATTCCTGAATTATACAAATAATATAATCTTCTATTACCTTGTGAAAAATGAACTAGATTCGTGGATACTTCGTAGGAAAAGCTCCGACACCCTTAAGATTAATAAACAATTACTGACTCAATATCTAGTGACAAATAAAACTATTTCCAAGTATGAATCGAAATTAAATTCCAATTACGATTCATTGAGCGGTGGGATTAATCACGAACCCACCCCAGAAGAAGGATCTAATCTTTTGTCATACCTACTTCGGATTCGTCAAAATGATCTATCAAATTACGAGATCTGTGAGTTGGATCCTGCGGAGAAGTGGGCTCTTCTTGCCCTTGAAAGAAATATTCTCCTTTCAGCGACAATGAGACGAAAAGGCATTCCGAATATTCCATGTCGTGACGTACCTATTTTGCTTTCATCAGGATTATTACCATCTGAAGGAGTTCCACTAGTAGGACCCATAGAAACTGGACGATCTTATGTAGTTAGGGATATAGCATCCAATTCCTACTTTCCGTCGGTGAGACTGCCATTGAGGAAGTTGTTATACAACAGATCATATTTCAATAATGTACGTGGGACTTTCATTTCGAAACAGAGCGTAAACCGATTGAATCTTATTTTTGCAATAGCAAAAGAGATGTCTCCCTGTACGATATGGATTCAAGACATTCATGAGTTGAATGTTAATCGCCTGTATCACAGATTAGAAGCCGATCCCAGATTCTTACTCTGCCTAATATTGAGGAGTATCGGTAATGGGCGCAGGAATCCTTGCATTCGCAAGAATCTCGTTATTGCTTCGACTCATGTACCTGCAAAGGTAGATCCAGCTTCAATAGCTCCGAATTGGTCGAACTAATTGATAAATCTCCGAGGGTCTAACAGGCGTCAGCGTCAAAAAGAATTGTCAATTCTCTCGCGTGTCAAAGGCTTTGAAATAGAAGCTGATCCCTCTTTTCTCGAAGGTACTGGGTCTGGAACTACGGGTTATAGCAAACGAGATCTATTTTCTCCTGCTAATGAAGCATTATTAATCACTACTTCTAGAAGAAGAAAGATTGTATCCGATAGTGCAATTAAATTAGCTTTACGTAGACAAAATTCAATTGTTACGTATATAGGTAACGGAATCCGATTCGGTTCTGGATATGAAATACTTCCTTACAATATAGGAAAAGCTATTCTGAAAAATGGTTTGATAGATACTTCCCCTGCAGATCCCTCATTTATTGGTAGTAATACACTGAAGAAGAGGTTTTACCACTTGTATAACTGGTATTTGGAACCTTTAATAACCGAGTCAACAATTAAGGAATTCGCTATACTTCCGCATATCTTAGGGCTATTGGCCGGATTAGCAGCTCGTGATCCTTGGTTCGGAATGGATATGAGAGAGGAAGAGAATCTCGTTGTTATTGATAAAGTTGTAGAGAATGATTCTAACTTAGCCTGTGGTATCTCGGAAAACCTTTTGAGGGATTTCTTATGTTCAGAAATCTGTAGAAGTAGAAGTCAATTCGCTAATAGTCCTCCTCTTCCTTCTTCCATCGAACCCAGGTATTCTCCAGATATAATCTCTGCGAGTCGTTCTTATAAATCTACAAAGAAGGGGGTGTCTAAGATTCCAACTGATTCTGAAATGGAACAGTCGAGTGAAGTAGACTCGATTCCGAAGGAAGTGTCGCGTGGGATTACTTGGTCCCCCAAATTTTGGCGTTTTGGTTTCATGCGAAGTGGCAGTTATGAATCGATAAGAGTATTATCCGAATCGAATAATTTGTATAATTCGATCTTTTTTCATCGGAATCAGGATCAAATCCCCCAACGGGATTTCGAATTGAATAAGATTAAGTCTAGTGGAAAGAAATCGCATAAGAGAAAAGGATATCTTTTCAGTTACAAGAGAGCCTCGGGTAAATCGAGACAAAGAGACATTAAAAGATTAGAAAATTAATTGGATAATCTATCATTACGCGAGCAATTTCTTGAATTAGGAATCCCCAACTCATCTAATCAATACGAAACGCAATGTAATCGATCCGATGAACCAATTCTATTCCTGGGGGGGCGCTTCACCTGGGATCCCATGCTTCTATCTCAGCCGGATCATAACATTCCCTCTTCACGTCATAGTTTATTAGCGAAACAAGAACTGGTACGGAGGCTTTATGTTACTTACGGTACGAGGAGGGAGCGCGAGAAACATTTCTCAAATGAAAAGATTAGAAATTTCTTTCTTCTTCGTGGATATGACCGGAAATCGATAACTGAATTATCTACCAAGCGGTGGAAGAATTTCCCTTCGGGTGAAGAACGACACTTTGAATACGTCAAAGAAACCTAATTCATGCATATATATTTGCAATACCCGCAGATATTTGTTCCTATTCACTCGTATCAAAGCATTCCAATGGAAGATTTGCAAGAGCGATTCCTTCGTTTCAGGCTTATGGTTCATAGAGATAGATGGATGAGACGGAATCGTCACTCATCCAAAGATTTTCTCATTCATAACATGTTGTTTGAAAGTTACCACTACCTATTCAATCTATTTCGATTTAGTGGGACGTCACCGGATCGAATAACAAGACAATTATTGAATGGGAATTCGATATCGCATCATAAAATCTCGGATATTCTTGACTCAGTCTGGATCCCTAGCAATATATAGGGCTATTCAGGATTCGAATTGGTGAAAGGAAGATACATCTTTTCCCCTTACTGATGCAATAACTTCTGCTTATAGAATTCCGGATAATTACTAAGTTATAGATCACCTTCGGAGTCTTCCTATTCGGGAGATGGAAGCAACATTCGAAATCAAGAAGGAGTAGGAATCTCTTATATGGAAAATGTAGGAAGTAGTTCGTAGAGGACGTAGTAGTTTTCCAACATCCTTATCGGAACAAATCCTTGATGAAGATGTCGATCCATTCTGTTTGAGATTCTCCGGAGATTCAATTTCTCGGTGATCAACGGTAATATGGGGAGGAAGGAGGGGCATTCCCCTCATTCATCTTTACATTCCAAAAATTCATTCTAAAGTTTGGATTTTCCCGTATCCAACTAGATAATCAGGATTTCAAGTCCTTTCCATTGTTTCCATTGGAAGGGCTCTAAGGACCCCGGGTCCTTAGGGGATGGACCATCTAACCGAATCCCAAAATTTTAGTTCATTCAAATTCACTAATAGGGATTCTTGGTGACATCCTAACTAATGCCCCGACTAACTACTAGGATTTCTGGTCCTAGTCCAGATACTGGGGTCTCGTGACGCAGTTTCATCACACTCTAATTGGCTACTACGACTTTCAGTCCCACCTCAGGTACTAGGATTTTTAGTCCCCTCGAAGGATTTCAAGTCCCCCGTCTTCTTCAAGGATTTCCAGTCCTGTCTTCTTCAAGGATTTGAAGTCCCCTGATAAGGATTTCTAGTCCCGTTGAAAGACCTACTTGGATCTCCTCGAATCTCGGGATTCTGAGTCCCAGCCTCACTTGAGAAAGAAGCAGAAGGTGTTTCCTATTCGATACCTAATACTTCATATCCAAATCCCCGGACGGCGGAGAATTCTGGTCTCAATAATCAACAATCGGAGGATTTGCATCCCCATGTTTGAGGGTTGGGCACTGGAAAGACCAGAATCCTCCGAGGATTTTTCTTCCTATTGGGAGTTTGGGAGGCACCGGAGAGACCACTTGTCTCTCGAATCGAGGAGGTATTTCGAGTGCTCATTTGGGAGATAAGCAAATCAATTGAATGTGAATCTTTAGTGGTAGAGAGAATAAATCTTTGATAAATCTTTTAGTATATAAGGGTTCGATCTGAATAAGGGTACGAGACCTTCTGCCCCGAGGAAGTATTTCGAGTGCTCATTTGGGAGATAAGCAAATCAATTGAATGTGAATCTTTAGTGGTAGAGAGGATAAATCTTTGATAAAGCTTTTAGTAGATAAGGGTTCGATCTGAATAAGTGTACGAGACCTCCTACCCCGAGGAGGTACTCATTTGGGAGATAAGCAAATCAATTGAATGTGAATCTCTAGTGGTAGAGAGGATAAATCTTTGATAAACCTTTGAATAGATAAGGGTTCGATCTGAATAAGGGTACGAGACCTCCTACCCCGAGGAGGTACTCATTTGGGAGATAAGCAAATCAATTGAATGTGAATCTCTAGTGGTAGAGAGAATAAATCTTTGATAAACCTTTGATAAAGCTTTTAGTAGATAAGGGTTCGATCTGAATAAGGGTACGAGACCTTCTGCCCCGAGGAGGATTCGGACCTCCACGCTCTTCAGCACCAAATTTTGAATCTGGCGTGTCTACCATTTCACCATCGAGGCTCTACTCCTTATTCCTTACCTTTTTACTTCCCACCACCCCATCTTTCTCTATGGATGGGGTCCGGAATATGTTTCTATCAATTCGATCCTAGTCCCTCATCAAAAGCAACCCTTTACTTATTTTTCCCAATCTTATTTCTTCGTCTCTCTATATCGAAAAGGATTTCCAGTCCCCTGGAGGGACTTCTAGTCCCCCTGCTGAAGGATTTATAGTTCTCTCCAAGGATTTTCAGTCCTCCTGTTGAAGGATTTCCAGTCCCCGGGAAGAAAAAAGGATCCATAAATTTGTTCTGTATCGATTCCATCCCAGCTCCTCGTCAAGAGCAAACCCTTTCTCCTCCTCTACCGATCCTGTTTCTTCGTCTCTCTCCATCTATAAGGATTTGAAGTCCTGTCTTATTCAAGGATTTCCAGTCCTCTTCAGGGATTTCAAGTCCCCCGTCTTATCCAAGGATTTATAGTCCTCTTCAGGGATTTCAAGTCCCCTGTCTTATCCAAGGATTTATAGTCCTCTTCAGGGATTTCAAGTCCCCTGTCTTATCCAAGGATTTATAGTCCTCTTCAGGGATTTCAAGTCCCCTGTCTTATCCAAGGATTTATAGTCCTCTTCAGGGATTTCAAGTCCCCTGTCTTATCCAAGGATTTGAAGTCCTCTTAAGGGATTTCAAGTCCCCTGTCTTATTCAAGGATTTCCAGTCCTGTCTTATCCAAGGATTTATAGTCCTCTTAAGGGATTTCAAGTCCCCCGTACTCTTCAGGGATTTCAAGTCCCCCGTACTCTTAAGGGATTTCAAGTCCCCCGTACTCTTAAGGGATTTCAAGTCCCCCGTACTCTTAAGGGATTTCAAGTCCCCTGTCTTATCCAAGGATTTCCAGTCCCCTGAGAAGGATTTCAAGTCCCCCGCCCCCGATAAGGATTTCAAGTCCCCCGCCCCCGATAAGGATTTCAAGTCCCCCGATAAGGATTTGAAGTCCTCTTCAAGGATTTTCAGTCCCCTGAGAAGGATTTCGAGTCCTTTGAGAAGGATTTGAAGTCCCCTGAGAAGGATTTCAAGTCCCCTTTCTTCTTTAAGGATTTGAAGTCCTCTTCAAGGATTTTCAGTCCCCTGAAGAGGATTTCAAGTCCCCTGTCTTCTTTCTTTAAGGATTTGAAGTCCTCTTCAAGGATTTTCAGTCCCCTGAAGAGGATTTCAAGTCCCTTTTCTTCTTTAAGGATTTGAAGTCCTCTTCAAGGATTGTCAGTTCCCTGAAGAGGATTTCAAGTCCCTTTTCTTCTTTAAGGATTTGAAGTCCTCTTCAAGGATTGTCAGTTCCCTGAAGAGGATTTCAAGTCCCTTTTCTTCTTTAAGGATTTGAAGTCCTCTTCAAGGATTGTCAGTTCCCTGAAGAGGATTTCAAGTCCCCTGTCTTCTTTAAGGATTTGAAGTCCTCTTCAAGGATTTTCCGTCCACTGAAAAGGATTTCAAGTCCAAGGATTTCCAGTCCCCTGGAAGGGTCTATGAATCGGACTAGATACATTATACAAAATCAAACCGTCAAATGCAAGACCTAATTCTCCTTGTTATCTATCACTCTCGCTCGGATCTCCCTCAGTGAGGGAGATTTGACGATCGAGAAGGATTTCAAGTCCAAGGAAGATTTTCAGTCCCCTCGAAAGGATCTATGAATTCGACCCATTTCTATTATAGCTAAGAAAACTGTCGAGCGCAAGACCTAATTTTCCTTGTTTCTATCAATCTCGATCGGATCTCCCTCAGTGAGGGAGATTTGACGAGAAAGATCTCAATTCCAAAGATTTTGAGTCCCCTCGAAAGGGTCTATGAATTCGACCCATTTCTATTATAGCTAAGAAAACTGTCGATTGCAAGACCTAATTTTCCTTGTTATCTATCAATCTCGTTTTGAGATCCCTCGGTCTCAGTAGAGGGAGACTTTGACGAGAAAGATTTCAAGTCCAAGGAAGATTTTGAGTCCCCTCGAAAGGGTCTATGAATTCGACCCATTTCTATTGTAACTCAGAATGCCGTCGATTGCAAGACCTAATTTTCCTTGTTATCTATCAATCTCGATCGGATCTCCCTCAGTGAGGGAGATTTGACGAGAAAGATCTCAATTCCAAAGATTTTCAGTCCCCTCGAAAGGATCTATGAATTCGACCCATTTCTATTGTAACACAGAATGCCGTAGAGCGCAAGACCTAATTTCTTGGATTTGATTTCAATTCCAGGGGACCGCCATGGGCCTTAATTTGTTATCGCTGCAAAATCGTCCTGACGATAAGGAGTCGATTCCAAGTTAAGGGATTTAACGTCCCCTGGACTAACTATGAATCATAGATGTACTATCAAAGTCCAGAGGATTGTCGCTGCAAAATTGCCCCTGTCCAAGAATTTACAGTTCACTAGGAAATCATAGCTAGATCAATTATAGCTAAGAAAACTGTCGATTGCAAGACCTAATTTTCCTTGTTATCTATCAATCTCGATCGGATCTCCCTCAGTGAGGGAGATTTGACGAGAAAGATCTCAATTCCAAAGATTTTGAGTCCCCTCGAAAGGATCTATGAATTCGACCCATTTCTATTGTAACTCAGAATGCCGTCGATTGCAAGACCTAATTTTCCTTGTTATCTATCACTCTCGTTTTGAGATCCCTCGGTCTCAGTAGAGGGAGATTTGACGAGAAAGATTTCAAGTCCAAAGATTTTGAGTCCCCTCGAAAGGATTTCTGAATTTGATCCATTGATAGTGTACATCAGAATGCCGTCGAGCGCAACCCCCGTTTCTATTAAATTGAAAGAATCTGCGGCGGAAAGAAGAATTGGTCTCTTTTGCTTTCTTCTAGAAGTCTGAAGGCAACCCCGCCTTGAACGTACAGGTATCGGATGAAATGACTTATCCATTAGACGAAATTGGAGCATGGAATTCATCGGGAAGCGACCTGAATTGCTACGGAGCAGAAGACTGGGGGTGTGAACCGAATCATTTACACAACCGCTCCCATATGGGAATCACTTAGTCGCATGTACCATTAGGAGGGTTCAATCCTTGTAGTACTGCAAAGGATTGAACAATATTATGGATACCATCAGGAAAATACTTATATCTCCTCCGGAAGAGACGAATGATCATTGGGAGGCGCGTGATCATTTCTCCGACACTGTTTCATCACCAATTACGGAAATGGACTAGTTGGAGCGACGGAAGTGGCTTTGGATACAAATCATTCAGAAAGATTCCATTATTTCATGTGACAACTCAAAATAGGTCTGGAATGAGGTATTCCGTGTAATCTCGATGATGGGATCCATTGATATACCCAGTAGAGTTGATGCTGGTACACGAACAATCATAGCTATTTCAATGGAACTCTTCGAAATCGAAGTAGATGGAGAAACTAATGGATCCTGTATGTAAATTGTTGATGTGTCACCCCCTTCGGTGAACATTAATTTAATTATCTTCGGATAGTGATATATAGAAATGACACTTGTAATGGGAGCTACCAGAACTAATGGGTACGAGCCAGCTTTCCATCCATGCCAGAAGGGGTAGGGTTTACCGGAAAAACCTGCTAATGGAGGGATACCCCCTGGGGATGGTAAACGTATAACTAGAGAGAATGTTAGAACAGGATCCTTCATGTATGGTCCCGCATAATCCCTAATGTTATCAGTTCCGGTTCGTGAACCAGATAAAGTGATGCGAGCGAAAGTCCCTAGATTCATGAATATGTAGATAGAAGTATAACTTATCATACTCGCATAGCCATTATCAGGATCCGCAGCAAGTATTCCAATCAGAATATATCCGATTTGGCTTATGGAGGAATATGCTAGCATACGTTTCATGCTTGTCTGAGTAACAGCAATTAGATTCCCCAATACCATGCTAAGGGTAGCTAATATTCCCAAAGCGAGATGCCATTCACTGGATAGGTATGAGAAAGTAATACCGAGGAGTCGTGTAGATAAAGCTAGAGCTGCTACTTTGGAAGTAGCAGAAAAAGAAGCAACGACTGGTGTAGGAGAGTTAGAGTCGGAGAGGAGATCCTCGATCTTCCCGCTCATTCAGAACCGTGCATGAAATTCTCACTTCACACGGCTCCTAGTTCGTAAGAGATTTCTAAGCTCCCAGAACCTTCCCCGTGTGTGTATCAAATCCACTTCTTCCTCGGTAATTCAATATGAGTAATAATTGGTAGCTTCTCGGGAAATCCCCTATCAGTGATTCCTTTTTAAAATGGTAGTTACCAACGTGGATACCTAATTACATCAAACGTGAGTGACGGGACCTTAAAGATTATACTGTATTATACCACAAGTGGGATTAACTAGCATCCATGGCTGAACGGTCAAGGCACCCAACTCATAATTGGCGAATTCGCAGGTTCGACTCCTGTTGGATGCAAACAAATGGGGGGAGAGGGTTTCATTCGGGTGACAAAGTGAGTAACCGAAATAGGGAGGTGGAGTATAATGGGTTCCGAAAACTATACGGGAACCAAGAAGTGAGAAATACAAATAGGAGATAGGAGGGGTACCTATTGAATTGCATTTCTCCCCCACTCTGCTTTTACCCGCTACACAAAATAAGGGATAATTCTCGTGAGTCCAATACGAGTAACAAATTCGTGGAATTGCGGTAAGAGTTGGTCGTTGATGGGGATAACGAAAAGAAGTTTGTATCTTCTTCACATGCCCGTAGGGTATTACGGAGGAATCAATCAATTTGCATAAGATTATTTGCAACGAATTGATTCCCCTCCGAGCGAATCGCACTCCTTCATATACATCGGGAGTCCATTGGTGAAACGGAACCAACGACAGTTTGAAACCCATTCCCACGATGATAAACGTGATAGAGGTATGGATCGCCGGGGAATCATACATCTGGTTGGATACGAGTCCATTGACTATCTTGTAGAGTTGAGTCTCTCACCGAATAATCCATATAATAAAGAGAAGCCATGGATTAGGATAGACGAACTTGCCCCACCCATTAGTAGAAACTTCGTAGTCGCTTCGTTGGATCTTATATCCCTCTTCATGTATCCGGATGGAAGGTAGGAGGATAGGCCTAGACGTTCCGGAGATACAAAAATAGTTACCGAATCATTCGCGCGGCATGAAGACATTCCCCCCGGACCCGCAGTTGATGTGAATAGTGAAAATTCCGTCAAAGCTGTTTTTGTGCATCGGATGTAACCAACCGATAGTGAGACAGATAGTAATGAGCAGATCAGGAGAAGTAATCTGAAGATATTGCTGAAAGTGTCGATTCGAAGAGTTCCGTAGGCAATCGAGAGAGATTCTGTTTCCCACTGACGCGACAGGAATACCATGCTAGTCACCAAGGAAGTTAACGCGATTCCGTGAAGCAGGAGTGTGTCTTTCCCTTCGGATACCAAGTCGACAATGACGATTACGACTAAGCCAGTGATTAAACTATATTCCGGAAGAAGTAGTGAATTACCATAGAAAGGGAAAGGATCGATAATTTTCGTAGTACGAATCGGGGTAATATTCAGAAATGGAGTGACTCCAGTCCCGTATTTTATTTTTATATCTAACACTTCGTTAAGAAACCAACAAATTATTTATATTCTTATGTATTTTTGGAAGCTGTGACAGCCTGGTATTTCTGCCTAACAGATAGCTAATGGCTGTATAAAATGGATGGAAGGTAGAGGGGGGGGGGCTAAAAATAACCCCCCTCCCCCCCCCACTCATATTTATTATACACCATGTGGTACCGAAACGGGCTGGGTTATCTCCAGATGCCAAAACCTCCGACTATTTGAGATGCTCCTAGACTGAAAATGAGGAGTCATTTTGCAGTTCCCCCGAGGAGTCCCTAAGAATATTCTTGAATCAGACTTACGTCGGATCAGACGCATTGTACTCTTGTGCTTACATGCCGAAGTTTTGTCGCATGGGAGTCGTAATATGTGTCTCAATCTATTTAACCCACCTCTATTCTTCGACCCGCCGTAGTAGAGAGAAATGATTTTCCACAACCGGAGGAATCTTCTCTGAGATCTCATCATCTGTCCAAGTAGTCCGAGCCAATTTACTAACTAGACGTCCGGAGCCATCGCAGAAATTACCTCTTGCCATCGATTCAATTAGGAGCATGGTTGGGGTTCCAAAAAGGGATTCCCTAATGGTAGACGTGGTGATATACGATTCATCTACGCCTACGACTCGAATTTCTTCAATTTTTAATTGGATACCCAAGATATAGCCCGGGAATGGGACGCGACTCCTGGATAATCTTCCGGTACGCATTCGGTGAGGGTGAAGCCAACAACGGAAATAAAATTAGCTGGGTGTCAAAATGTAATAGATCCATCTTTTAGCTGGATATTGGGGTTCCCCCCGAAAGCTAAGATAGAATAATTTTCATATCTTCCGTAATGGATACATGAACTCTTGGTGGGATAAGAATCCCTCTTTCAATGCTTCTGAGTTGAATCCAGCGGCACCAATTTGCTTCCAAATAATATTTCTCCGATCGGATGTAGATGTAGAAGACTCTGATTGTAATCCGGAAAAATGTTTCCGCGAAGGCATTAATAACGATTCGATCTCGTAAGTGTAGGGATTCCATAGTAAGGTAGCTAAACCATTTTTCCCCTCCCGGGAAAATCTGTTGACAACTCTTTACAACCCCGAAGGGTTAGTCTCGGCGGATGTGGAAACGGAGCATCCTCGACTTGTCGACGAAAGATTCGAATTGAAGCCTCTGGATGGAAACTATGGGGTAACTTCATATCCGAAACACAATCGGAATGTGGGAATCTGTCTTCCACGAATGGAGATATCGAATAGACGGATCGGGAAATTCTTCCATTCACCAACCCCTTTCATAGATAGGGGTTCCTCCACCTGCGACGAGAAAGCAATTTCCGATACTAGGCATATTCCTTCTGAAAGTGCATCAAAATATGGATCCGTTTCGGAATCACCAAATCAATTTTGATCAAATTTTGAAAGAGGAATCTCCGAAAAATCCTGTTTACGTGTTCCATTGATTAATCGTCTCGCAGATATCATACTATATCCCCTTCTGGAACATCCTACCGAATCAGTAATTGATCCCTTTAAGTAAGGGTTACGGGCCACCTGAATGGAGATCGTCTTGGAAAGAGGAGGGTGTGTAAGAAGCATTCCCAATTTGAATCCATTCCTTTTCTTTCCCGTAACTCGCCCAATCCGGCCGGGACTTTGCGTGCAGCTCTCATAGAAGTAACCTCCCAGATATCTGGATCTCCCGTGGTGACGCAACCCGTCGGAGAGATTCGTCGTGTCGGTAATTATCCCCATATCCCACGAATCACTCTTTCTGGATGAGATTCACATGCAAGACCCTCAGATTCTTCTCTAAGGGAGAGTGATTTAAAACCATTTTAGGAGTTTATTGTGCTCTTGACTCAGCAGACTCAAATGATTCAGCCGGGGGAAAACACTCCCCAGTTGGGCGATTCCCGCTCATCCCCACACGAATTATTAGAATATTTGTTAGATAGTGACCCCCTTTTTAGACAAACAAGCCCATCTCGAGATTATCTCTTAATTGTCTACTGATTAGCTTTTAAGCACCAATCAGTTGATAAAAGGGAGGGATTGGGTGGGTAAATGGGACTCGGGATATCAATTTTCCGGATAGAAATCTCTATTGACGGTTCCATCTTCTGATTCAGGCTCTTCATGCTTGTCGCTTAACTCGAAGCTCCACCCCATTGTCATCAACTCAGCAGCTCCACCCCATTGTCATCAACTCAGCAGCTCCGCCTTGGCAACTTTGTCGGGTAGTAAACCCCCAGAATGGAGGAAGTGGTATCGATCGACCTTCGGATAATTGTAAGCATAATCGGACTAGGAGGAATGGATGTGGGGAGGAATAAACTAACAGGGGGGATGAGTATGGTATTTTCAATATCGACTAGATTGTTTCGTTGGAATAGATAAATCTCAGGCTGGGATGGGATATTACTTTCTCGACGCTTAAGACTGGGATAAGCAGTGGCTTATTCCCGTGAGTGATCACGAGGAGTTATACGGGATCTACGAATCCAGGATGGAGTCGGGATCCCTATTAATTCCTCGTGAATCATCTTCACCCTTTTCACCACCGACTGGGACTTTTACTTCCTCTTCCTCTTTTTACCTGTCAAGAAGTATCTAACATCACTTCTTTCGAGGAAAGATTTGACAGATAGCCAGTACCTATTCCTCGAAATACTACTTTTCATGGGTATGACAAATACTGCATATATGTAGAATGCGAGGAAGAGGAGGGGATAGTATAGAAACATTTGCAAAAAAATATGGACTGAGCTCGTTGAATTCTCCTAAGAATCAATTTCAACCTGTTTAAAGACCTTTGCTCGCCTCAATATATCACGAACAGTTTCTGTTGTTTGAGCTCCTCTTCCCGGGAAATAAATGATAGCAGAAACATCTAATTGAGTTTGTTCCTTTCGTGGATCATGAAATCCAACTTCCTGAATAGACTTTCCCTCTCGCCGGGATTGGACATCAATTGCAGTTATTCGGTAAGTAGTTTAGTCGGATAGGTACGGAGAAACGAATCCCCTTCCCCCCTATAGAACCGTACGTGAAATTTCAACTTCATACGGCTCAAGCCATGACTCCGAGGGTATGGAGGAACACCAGCTATATACCTCTCCATTCCATTCCTTTCTTTTCAATTATAGAGAAAATACTCCTAACTCACGCAAGTTTTAGGGGAGACAGACACGCATCCCCATCCACTTTTCGAGTTATCTCTTACCGATTATGACTCCGTTCGAGCCCCCACCATGGAAGTATGAGAGGGATCTCTCTACCGAGGGCTTCAACTGTGCGTATTCGATATTCTCCCGTTCGTAGATCAATTCCGAAAATCCGTAGGTTTAAGCCTCACTCCGAGGGTCTTTCGAATCGAGAAGTGGTAGCGACGGAACTCGTTCTGATCGACCCATTGTGAAGAATCACATTCAGCAACTGATTTGTGATTTTGGACGCGTCATGGAAATCCTCACACTCAATCAAAATCAAATAATGGAATATTTGCATCTCAAGGAAATTGACTCCATACGGATGGGATTGAATTATGAATATTCAATGGGAGTATTTATCGACGAAGACAGTTGCTCCTTCTGTAAATGCGGACTGACGGAGCTCGGTAGCTTCATTCCGTGGAGTAACCATAGATATTATCCCCGATCGGATAGACTTGGGGCCAGGAATACGACATAATCATTCAAGTTTCGTTAGATGGCGAATTTCAAGAAACGTTGAAACGGAAACATTTCCCTTGGATCCGGAAATGGCGGCTGCAAAACTCCGCATAAACGATCTCGATTTCGAGCCACACGTCGCTTTCCACCATATCGTTTTAGACGAGGTTTTACCGTAATATCCAGAGTTCAAATGTTATTTTCTTACCGGGAGATTGTTACCACCACAACAATTTCAATAAGATCTACTGATACTACCTGCGGCTGCCCGTCGGGAAGAGCTGTCCCAACAACCCCGAATCAGTAACATTCGGAATTTATTCTATGTTAAGCATTCAGTTTTTCTTTAGCCGCATACGTCACCTCAACCGTAATTTCCGTAATGTTATTTTGTTCCGCGGAAGTTTCCGTATTCTTCTTAGTTTTACCCCTCACGAAACCAGGAATTTTGCTTAACTCCAATTGACTCTCGGGGGTCCAATTCAGAATTCTATCTGTAGATAATGATTTGGTAACCACTTCTTTAGTATCGTGTCCGCCAAAAGCGTCTAGTGGGTGATCTTCCATACCTAGATTGGATGAATTATGGATTGGATCGGCTATCTGATTAGTTCCTTCGTAACCTAGGAAAGGTCGGTATCCTAGCGGAAAATTCTGGATATGGACGGGTGAAGAAATAACCCCGCATGGAATATTGAGACGTTTACCGATATGGCGTTCCATCTGGGTTCCAAAGATCGCAGGAGGTTCAATACAAGCTATCGTATCTCCAACTTTGGTATGATCCTCCATAATTAATATCTCATCACGTAAGCCCTGAACCTGCTCATTAAACCACTTCGCGTCGTGTTTGCAATAAGTACCCGAACAAATAACACGAATTCCCATTTCTCTAGTGAGTATTCTAGTAATCGAAGCTGCGTGGGTGGCATCACCAGATACTACTGCTTTTTTTCCAGTCGGATTCTGACAATCGATGGATCTTGGAAACCAAGCCGCCTGAGAAACAAATTTGGTTTGATTTTCAATATACGACTCATAATTGACTCTCTCTTTCGGCAAGGCGGAAGCCCACGCATTTATATACTTCTCCATCTGTCCAATGAATTCGGCTGTATCTGAGATTCCCATCGGAGTGGTTGATATGTAAGGCATCCCAAATTCCTTCTCCGGAAAGATTGCTGTCATTAGACCCACTTCGCGATGAGGAACTATATTAAACCGAGCTTTTGGTAAATCCTCCAAATCCCTCAAAGATCCTCCTTCTGGAATTATTTGGTTGACTAAGATTCCTAAATCTTGCAGTAGACGTCTCAATTCGCGACAATCATGTTGGTTATGAAAACCCAGAGTGGATATTCCAATAATATTTGCTGAGGGCGCGTCTGTCAGAGACCGATCCAATGTACCCCGTCTACGAGCTTTATCCAAATAATAGCGAATTATTTGCTCTGAAGTCCTATCTGCTGCTTGAAGCTCATTGACTCTATAGTAATTGACATCTGCGGGAATTACATCAGACGTAGAATAGATAGAAGCTCGATCCACGAAATTCTGCGAATCTTCTTGTGAGATACTAGAGGTACATGTAGGCGTCAAGACAATTGGATCGGGACATTATTCCTCATCTTTTCGATTTATATTATTAATAACCCTTTCCTGAGATCCACGTGCTGATACGTGACGGTCCACTATACTAGCAGTTACTGGGGTGAAATCCCTCTCCCTCTCCGACGTAGATCACATTACATTGAAATGGTCATCTCCCAGAGGAGCATGCATTATGGCATGTACATTCTTAAAGGAACTGGCTACTCGTAGAGTACCGATATGAGCGGGTCCGGCATACATCCAATAGGCTAATTTCATGAATTATTCTTAATATTGTTTTTCGCCCCGGGATCTATTGCTATATCCGGCTCACCGTCGTAACATGAACTGGACGATCCATCAATAGGTGGGAGGAGGGACTCGGAGTAGTCCGTCCCAATTTAGAACGTTCCTGACTCTCCCACAAAAGAAGGAAAAAAAAAAGATCACAGAAAAGGAGATGGGGTGTATCTACTTATGCATCAAGATCTGGGACGGAAGGATTCGAACCTCCGAATGACGGGACCAAAACCCGCTGCCTTACCACTTGGCCACGCCCCATACATATTTGATATAATGAATATCCCATACTTCGACTCTCATGTCAACCCCCCTTCCTGAATGGGTTGTGCAGATACGACTCCGGCAGGAATTGAAAGATGGTAACTAGGAATCAAAAGATAATAAATTCCCGTGAAACTTGGTGTGAAGGGATTTGTTTCACCAACCATTCAATCATTGATTCCGTCGAAATGCTGTAGATATTTATGACGCCGCAAATATCTACCCCCCTCTATTCGGATGGAAGTATCCGTAACAGTATGTACTCAATGGGTCGACTGATTGGTAATTGTCCCCGCACCGTACCGGGGTGAAAATTTCCGCCATTGGAGGATGAAAATGATAGTTCCGTTTAACACTGATACGGGGAATCCCTTACACCTGAGTGACGCTTCTCTTGCTAGGTTACCTGAAGCTTATGCTATTTCTGATCCGATTGTGGATGTAATGCCAGTTATACCAGCGTTTTTCCTACTTCTAGCTTTCGTATGGCAGGCTTCGGTGAGTTTCCGGTAGTAAACCACTCGGGATTGGGGATCCGGCCCCCCCCCAGCGGAATGATAAACCCCAAAGTAGGTGGGGGGTTGAAAACTGATATATTATGGGATTCAGATTCGAGATCCATTCCAACCAGATTGCTGCTTCGGAATAGAATCCCCAATTCCTATCGTGAGGCGGGGTCACTCACTCCCTTCCTTCCCCACCTTCACTTTGACTAATGGAATCGAGTCGCCCACCTTCTGTATTATGGTTAGTTTTAACTATTGGTAAGATTGATAATGTTCATAAAACGAAAAAAAATTAGGAAAACGGAGAGAGATTAGTGAGATGTCATTGAAGGAGTGGGATCTCGCTCTTATTCCCCCATACCTTTGCACCCCCGCCACCAGCTGACTCGCCGGGAGGGGAAACTGACCCCTCCCGGCTATACTAATAAATATCGCAGTTGGGATTGGGGGAAGTCCATCCCTCCTTCTTACACTGCGATGAATCCAATTGAGCATTTCGTAGTACCTAATGCGCCAATTTACTTGCAACGACTCGGACTCAAATCGATTCATTCAAAAGAAAAAGGATATCCCGGAGGAGAAGACGTTCGAGTCGGATATATGTTATTCACCTCAGCAGATTCCTGATTCTTCCTATTCCTTCTTTGAATCGAAGAAGAAACGTATGGTATAAATATGAAAAATGTGTTCCGTTCCGTTTCACTTCTAGTTACGATCAGGGGGACTAGGTCATGCTTACTCTTAAGCTATTCGTTTATACAGTAGTTATCTCTTCTGTTTCTCTCTTCGTTTTTGGATTCCCATCAAACGACCCTGGGCGTAACCCCGGGCGCAAAGAATAAATGAAGTCCGATATGCAATTCGTCGGAATTGCCTTGTCCAACGGATCAGTTAATTATTGGGGGAGAGAGAGGGATTCGAACCCTCGGTACAAATGTATTGTACAACGGATTAGCAATCCGACGCTTTAGACCTCTCGGCCATCTCTCCATGCGGTGGAATCCTTTGGACTTTACCACGAGGCTGGGACGGAAGTCCATACTTCAATGGAAGTATAGGAGACGGCGTGTCTGAGAAATCTGTTACAAGGCGAAGTTCAATCCCGAATAGGAAGCATCATTTTCTCCTTCCCCCCCCCCCCCCCCCGATTCTCCTCCGAGAATCAGATTCTTGAATGAATCACTTTCATTCAGCCGGGATTGGAATCTCCCAGCCTAGCCGCGATCAGCCAGGCTGCCTATCTATGCGGTGACGAACCAGTTACCGATACAATGCGAGACCCAATCTTACGGCTAAGATACTTGTTAGAGAGGCACTAATAAGGGCCAGAATCATCTGCCCATCCGGGATTGATGTCATTACTTATCTCCCGATTCTTTATACATTTCGAGAAACGAGGAATGAAATGCGAGATTTCCTCGTTTACGTGAATCACCATCTCTCATTTAATTGTACCAATTTCAATTTGTCATGGCCACACAAAAACATCTCCTGTATTTCAGATACACCATTCCGGGAGTGTCTATTGAAGTAGTGGGAGGAGGCGGGGGATAATTGCGAAAGGAAAAGGGGACCGCTTTGATTTAGATATTTCTGAAGATGAGGAGGTAGGTGGTGAATCTAGAACTAATTGCACAACTTGCTGTTCTGGCATTAGTAGTTGCATCAGGACCACTAGTAATTGCTCTATCAGCAGCCCGTAAGGGAAATTTGTAATTCTGTCGTACCATCTCCGGAAGCAAGAAAATTTCTCATTAAACACTGAATTCCGGAGATGGATATTTGAAACGGGGGGGGGGGGGGGGAGCTCCTTTTTACTAACACTTTTGGCTACAACCCATCCTTAGACAGGAAAGACTTATATATGATACAATCCAATCGTGGCGGGTATGGTTTAGTGGTAAAAGTGTGATTCGCTTCATTTTCGAACCAGGTAGCTGAGGGATCTTTCAAATTGATTTCTCACTCGATCGAAAAGCTTTATTTCTAAGGGAAGTCCACATACTTTCCTACAATGAGTGTCGGTGTAGAAAGCGTTATTCCTGTCATTCCTATATATTCCTACGTTTGCGAAGTCGAACCAGTTGCATATCGGAATAATGAAGCGGAATTTTTCCAGGATCCAGAGGTCCCGGAACAACTAGTGTAGAATCTATGGATAGCAACCCGAAATATTTGTCTCATCGTCACTGAATCTCTGATCCAGTAATGAATCCGAGCCAAATAGTTATGAAAAGATCGATCCTTATTTACCAGGATTATCAAGCATTTCGTGGACAATTCTATAACTCGGTGAAAGAAAAAATATTCTCCTAAGGATTGTCATCTATAGAAATAAGAAACGAAGTAACCGGAAGAGACATCGGCTGACCTTCGATTCGACAAAGTATTTTCACGAGTCGTGGGAGTAATATGCTTTTCCACAGGGATCATCTAGGAAGTGTGTTCCCGTCTCGTCGGATACGGAAGAAACTGACATAGATGCTATGGATCCTTCTCACCAGCAATGTAACCCTGGTCGAGAAGGAGGAGATATCCGCAATGAGTCTTCGGAATGAGATTCCAATGCTTTCCATTTCTCTGTTTACGCAGCGAAGAGTGAAAAAGAATCTCTCTATGCTTGTATCTGGGGATATTCATCTCCCTCAAGCTCCTCCTTCTACTATCCATTCCATAGAGGAGCCGAATGAAGGGAGACCTTCACGTTCGGTTCTGAATTAGAGATGCCATAATGAACTCATTCAGTAGCATCGACTATAACCCCTAGCCTTCCAAGCTACTGATGCGGGTTCGATTCCCGCTACCCGCTCACCAATTGAACCGGTTTAAGTTACCCTTCTCCATCTCCCGATTCCCGCTAATCTAGGCTTGGGTTCTGGCTCCCGCTACGCAGCCATACCTTGAACAAACCGAAGTTATTGTTTTTGTTTGTCCATAGCATAGTTCCTGCCCCCCCCCTCGGGGGGGGGGGGCGTCCATCGTCTAATGGATAGGACAGAGGTCTTCTAAACCTCCAATATAGGTTCGAATCCTATTGGACGTAATTCCGTGTATACGACTGATGGGTGTTTGCAAATTGCAAATGGCTTCTGATCCTTTTTCTTTCCTCCCACCCCCTACTCAAGACATATTTTGCGTGTTCTGAAAGTTATTTTTTACTTCTCGCGAAGCAAGAAAAGTTCCGTATATTCTTTAATAGCTTCCTTTGAAAGCATCTCTGCTTGTTCCGTAAACATCTTGGTAGAACGAATAATTTCGACGGATCCGGGTTTATTGGTTGTTATATACTCACGTAACTGAACCAGGAATCTCTTCACCTTCTCGACGTCCAATATATCCAAATATCCATTAACTCCGGTATGAATAGTAGCTACTTGTTCTTCTACCGATAGTGGGGATGATTGAGATTGTTTAAGTAACTCACGTAGCCGCTGACCCCTTGCTAGCTGATTTTGAGTAGCTTTATCGAGATCAGAAGCAAATTAGGCAAAAGCTTCTAATTCAGCAAATTGAGCTAATTCCAATTTTGATTTACCAGCTACTTGTTTCATGGCTTTGATCTAAGCGGCGGATCCTACTCTAGATACGGAAATCCCCACATTGATTGCCGGTCGAATTCCAGCATTGAATAGATCCGCTGATAGAAATATCTGTCCATCAGTGATAGAAATGACATTAGTCGGGATGTAGGCTGAGACATCTCCGGCCTGGGTCTCGACGATGGGCAAAGCGGTCATGCTACCTTCACCTAATTGGGTACTTGATTTAGCCGCTCTTTCCAAGAGACGCGAATGTAGATAAAAAACATCTCCTGGATATGCTTCTCGTCCGGGTGGTCTTCTCAGTAGGAGAGACATCTGTCGATGAGCCTGAGCTTGTTTAGAAAGATCATCATAGATAATCAGGGTATGTTGTTTACGATACATGAAGTATTCAGCCGGAGCTGCTCCTGTATAGGGGGCGAGATATTGCAGAGTAGCCGGAGAGTTTGCAGTCTCCGATACCACAATTGTATATTCCATGGCGCCACGATCCTGAGAAGTATTCACTACCTGAGCTACGGAGGAGGCTTTTTGACCAATCGCTACATAAACACATATAACATTTTGACCTTTCTGATTCAAAATTGTATCTGTAGCTACTGCTGTTTTACCCGTCTGTCTGTCTCCAATTATTAACTCTCGCTGGCCGCGTCCTATGGGGATCATAGAGTCAATAGCAATAAGACCCGTTTGTGAGGGTTCATATACGGAACGCCTTGAAATAATCCCCGGAGCAGGGGATTCAATCGGTCTAGATTCAGAAGCTGGAATTTGGCCTCTGCCATCAATGGGTTAAGCTAAAGCATTTGCGACACGACCTGAGAAGGAATCACTAACTGGTACTTGGGCAATCCTTCCCGTTGCTTTTACAGAACCTCCTTCCTGTATGGCCAAACCATCACCCATCGATACAGCCCCGACATTATCAGATTCCGGATTCAGAGCAATTCCTACTGTACCGTCTTCAGATTCTGCCAATTCACCAGCCATTACTTCGTTAAGACCATGAATGCGAGCGATCCCATCTCCGACTTGGAGTACGGTGCCGGTATTGACAACCTCTACTTCTGGAACATATCCCTCAATTTGTTTGCGAATAATACTGCTAATTTCGCCGGGTCGAATATTTATTACCATTAGCATCTATTTACTATCTTCTTGAGAAATGGGACCTACGGAAGCTAATACGGAAGCTAATCAGCTGCGTTTTCCAGGCCCGGAATAGGCCAATGTGATAATCAATCATGCGCAAATGCAATTCGCCATCTAAACGACTATTCGGACTCTCCGGAGCTCTTTCTGAGGCAAGGCGAGGACTTGCTGGCGAACCTGTTCAATTGCCCGTTGTTTTTCAAAACGAATAGTATAATTTTTACTATCCTCCAATCTTTTTGGATCTTCATCAGCCGCATCAACGAGATCCCGCTTCTCCCCCTCCATTTGCGTGAGTCCATTCACGCGGATCTCATCCGCTTTCACTTTTGCTTGTTGCAAACGAGTCCGAGCCTGCTTGAGTTTTTCGGTAGCCTCTTTATAACGTTCCTCCGCGTCACGAATAGTACTCAAGATTGTTCCCTTACAATTCTCCAGTAGATTGGTCAATGAAAGTAGATTATATATCTCCGGTTCCCAGAGATCTGTGGTCCCTTCCCAAACCGAACATGGATCTTTCGATTCATTCGGCTTTCCCGCCCGTACCTCTCGATAGGATAAGAAAATCCAATATCTTCACGGACCTGCCATCCCTATGAATGTAGTCCACAGGTGGAAATCAAATTGCTGAAACTTGAAAATCATCGAGGGCTCTTCTGGACGATACTCCTCCTACCAGCGAAGTCGTTTCCTCTGAATAATATTCATTCCAGATGGGTTGTCTATTCAGCAGATTGAACAAAATTTGGTTCCTACCGGTAGATTTTACCTCCCCCCGCGAGAAATGAGAGAGGTGGGGCTATTCCCGATATGAGTGTTGTATATCGAAGAAATCTCCGACCATGCTTTGGAATCTTTGCACAGCAGGGGGAAGAGGACCCGAATTCTTGCTTAGACTTCAAGCGATTCAGCTTTAGCCGTATTGATGATATTCCCCTATCAGTCGGTGAAAGCAATAAAGTTTCTACCGATTTCACGAAATGCTCTGGTTCTTACATGATGTCACTCATTTGCAAGTAATTCGTCGGGATTTTGCATCTACTCCTGTTCCAAATGCAACCGGAGGAATCCAGTTATCTCATTCAGATATGCGACTCGCACACACTCCCTTTCCAAAATAAAATAGTACACCCGAAACTAGAATCAGATTAATCGGATTTGTCTCCAAGATATTGGTATTCGAACCAAAACCCGCGGCAGGAGTCCAATGACTCGTAGAGACGGCGATGTCACTTATACTTCTCATGCTCCCTCCCCCTCCCAAGGGATTATCTAAATCCTACATAATTCCTTCAATCTGACCTGGAATAGAATCATGGATTCGGAGGGAATACCTACACACTAGATAAAAAATAGAACTGACGTGGGAATGGAACGGAGCAATCAACTGGTTCATTCCATACTGATGTGGGGGGGGGGATTCACAAAATAACTTGGAGAGTCGCGAGAAGGAATCGATAAAATAGATTGATCGAGGATTTTCTGTCAGACCCCCCCCCCTGAATAAGATAATCTCCCAATCAGATAATCGATTTGGAAAGGGTCCGATTGGGGAGGGGGTACAGGGCTCCCCAAGTACCCCTCACTGTGGGTGGATCGAACGAAAGGATTTGCAGATAACGGTGCTAGGGCTACAACTGGTCCATAGATTGTTAAAGCTTCCGTGAAGGCTAAACTTGACAATGAAGTGCCTCGAATTTTACCCTCTGCCTCTGGTTGTCTCGCAATACCTTCTACTGCTTGACCCGCGGCAGTGCCTTGACCAACACCGGGACCAATAGAAGCGAGGCCTACAGCTAATCCGGCAGCAATAACAGAAGCAGCAGGAATCAAGGGGTTCGTATTAATCTCCTCTTTTTTATTTAATTCAACCAATTCCGACTTAGCAAAGATCAATGCCTACTGGAATAATTCTGTGAAAATTCACTCAGAGCCGCTGATGGGTTGAAATGTTCCTTCCGATTCACTTGTTTCTATTCGAAGCATTGAAATAGCAATACCGGTGGGCGAGAAATAAAGCCATTCCCCCGACGAGAATCCACCAATCTCACTCGTTACCCGTAATGCAGCAATTGGATGAAAATATAGTACTTCATGATGAGGAATTCCAGCCACGGCCCGGATGAGATTCAACTCCTTGTTGTAACACGATAGGAGATACTAGTAAGTATCGGTATCATTGGTTCCCGAGGTGACAAAGATTCCCACGAATTGCGGAACATCTTGTGATTCGTCCCCCCCTGCAGACTGGAGGGAATGCTCGAGTCGAATGGTGGGAATCACTATTGTCATTTCCATCCCCATCCCTTTGAATGGAAATGGGAGTAGTAGGATTTCCCCCCCCCCTCTAATAGGAGGGGGGTATCATATTATTATACCACAGAAACAGTTTTTGCTACTCCAAGAGGTGGCCCGAGTACCTGTCGAATACCACGATCCTAATCCGATGATTCGTCGGAATCGAAACTCGGTTAATGATGACCCTCCATGGATTCCCCTATATAAGCTGCAGCTGGAGTCGCAAGAATCAAAGCTTGAATGGCACTTGTGAATGATCCTGGAAGCATCATAGGTACGGGAACAATTAGGGGTACTAGAGAGACGAGGACAGCTACTACCAACTCATCAGCTAATATATTTCCGAAGAGTCGGAAACTAGGTGGTGAAGGTTTAGTGAAATCTTCTGGAATATTAATAGGTAGCAGTACTGGAGTGGGTTGGATGTATTTACCGAAGTAACTAAGACCTCTCTTGTTTAGACCCGCGTGGAAATATGCCACTGATGTAGGCAAAGCTAATGCAACAGTTGTATTGATATCATTCGTAGGTGCAGCCAACTCTCCATGAGGTGATTGGATAACTCGCCGAGGAAACAGAGCACCTGACCGGTTAGAAACAGAAATGGATGGAAACATAGTTCCAATGAATGCAACCCAGGGACGATACCCTTCTTCCCCCATCTGAGTTCTAGTCGGATCCCTAATAGATTCAAGAATATATTCAATGAAATTTTGACTGCCAGTCGGGATGGTTTGCAAATCCCGAGTAGCTGCGGTAGATAAACCCAATGATATAGCAATTACTACCCGGGAAGTTACAAGAACTTGTGCATGAACTTGGAAATTTCCTACTTGCCAATAGAGATGTTGACCCACTTCCACGCCCGATACTTGATATAGATTATCAATCCCATGAATGGACAATTGTTCGGAATTCGTATTACCTCCTTATCAGGAATCAACGTGGGGAAGAATGATTTGCACAGAACAATCAAGTGGATTCCTAATCACTACATAATCCCAGGGTTGTCCCCATAATAGAGTCACAGCATATTGCTGTCTCTGGGGTAAGTCTCTGTTTCATTCTACCACGAATAGTTGGGATAGTTACTGATTTCACTATCTATTAAGTTCAATATCTTTGAGTTCGAACGACCCTCAGAAATAGCCAGTGTTGATTTATCCAGTACCCGTCGAATGGAGGACCGCGCATCATCATTACTTGGAATCGGAATATCTGTGAGATCTGGATCGCAATCTGTATCGACGACACAGATTGTAGGAATACCTGAAGTGATACGTTCTCTAATAGCAGTGGATTATTCGTGTTGATCAGTAATTATCGCAATATCGGGTAAATTTGACATATATTGAATTCCACCTAGATACTTCTTCAATCGAAGTAATTGTTTTTTCGGAATCGATGCCTCTTTTTTCGGGAGTCGATCGAACCCCCCCGTATCTTCTTCATTCTGCAAATATTGAAATCTCTGAAGACGTGTTTCTGTAGTGGACCAATTCGTTAACATGCCACCGAGCCACTTTTCATTCACGTAGTGACATCGAGATTTCGTCGCAGCCGATGCAATTAGATCAGCTACTTGGTATTTTGTACCTACTATTGAGAATTCTTTTCCCTCCGTCGCTGCATTGGATACCGAATCACAGGCTTCGGATAGGAGACGAGCAGTCTGAGTTAGATCGGGAATGTGAACACCTTTCCGTTCCGTAAATATATAAGGTGACATCTTGGGATTCCACTTTTGGGTTTGATGACCGAAATGGACCCCCGCCTCCATCATCCCTTCTGGATCGATATTCCAATTTTTCTGTTGCATTTTACCCCCCCAAAAAAGAACTACGAAAAGCCGCAGATTGATTTGATTTTTATGGAAGTTACGTAATTATTACGATTCACTGGTCGGGATTATTGAGTGAGACATACCCGAGATGCTACGTCGCAAAATGATTCTGAATCTCATTCACCAATATTGACTCCGGGGAGGGGTTGTCTCAATCCTTCGTGAATCATTAATCTATGGTGGGAACTCGGCTCCCTCCCGTAATAAGTATGAGGGGGAATATCCCTTGCCTCTCGACTGAAGATGTTAAAATCACTAATAGCTAAATAAAATTCCGTATTTCTCTCTACATCTAGTTGACGAATAACCTCCTGACTGCCGGTCCCAATGGGAACGAGATCACCAAGGATGACATTTTCTTTCAGTCCCTTCAACCAATCGATTCGACCCCGAATAGCGGCTCTAGCCAGTACCCGAGTAGTTTCTTGAAAACTCGCCTCTGATATATAACTAGTAGTGTTAAGAGATGCTTTTGTCATTCCCAATACAACAGGTTCGTAGAAATTCGATTCTTTTAAGACGCGATTCATTCGTTACGCTTATGATGATTCAATAAGCTCTCCGGGTAAGAAAACATTAGTTATTCCATCTTCCAACGTTACTACTTTCGATGTCAGTTGTCAAATGATGATTTCTATATGCCTATCGGATATTTACACCCCCTGGGATCCATGAACCTTTTGAATTTGATCAATCGGAACCAGTTGACAATCTTCCATACCTATTCCGGCACTCGTGAAATGACTCCAAGGATTACCAACTAATCTTGTAATAGTTCTCCTCCATCTATCAGAAATATCTTCGATTCTTGCTAAGGTAAAAGCGGTGGAACGAGATTCCAACAACTGCTCAACCTTTGGAAAACCCTGAATAATATCCCCAGACCTCGATCTATCGTGTAGTAATGTTATTAATGTATCCCCCTTCCCAATGATATCTCCGTAATTCTTATGAATAGTCGCCCCCTCAGTTGCTAGGAGAGGCTTGGCTGTTCTGATTGGTGAGTATTCTCGGTGAATAGCTATGATTTGGCCGGATTGGAGGCAGATATCACCCCCGTAAATGCATGCGTTTTCACTGACCAGAAGTCCGAGATTAATAGGCAGAATTCTTGCTCCGGGGAAATATGATGGGGGGAAGATCAATCTGGGGAAGCATCCTCCCACCAATAAATCTGGGGAGTATTCAAATATCGATTCATTTTCATCTATTGAATACCAATACCTACGTCCCGATGCATCTGTTGACTCATCGACAAAGGGATCCTCGGCAAAAGAGACTTTGTTGCTTGATACGGAGTAGGAAAACAACAAAGAGTAGGGGCTATTTTGTGAATCACCTAAAAGGCCCAACTTTTTGTTTCCCCTTCCACCAGTAGTAGGATAAAATTCTCCAAAATCTGTCAATACTCCTTTTGGTCCTGCGGTACCTCTCCAAATAGATCCAGCATCAGAATCCGAGTGGGGATCTTTTGAATCTATGTTGTTACGAAAGACAGTCATACCCCCCGATCCAGAATTATCGGAATATGCACCCCCCCTTCCATATACCCCTCCGTCTGGGTCGGGGGGCAGGGGGTTACGAAAAAGATTGGATGGTGATAGGATTAAGAAGGATGCACCTTGTTGGGGTACTACATGAATAGTACCTCGATATCCGACAAATTCTTTATTTTTATTCTCATCGCGTGAATTCAAATTGATGGGGGATAGCTTCCCACCGAGCGCCAGTTGTGGAGGAGCTTCCCCAGCTCTTGTCTCAGGGGACAAAAACGGATTGGAAAGTCCCATTGGGTTAACCTGGAGGAAGGTGCTAAGACTGTCACTTATCTTAATATTGGTGAGAGACAGATACGACCCTTCCGGGGGAGGGGGGGATTCTTGCCAATCAGCCACTAAACAAGTTTGAACCAATTGGATATCTGTGTTGTCACTTATTTCTACTACTTCGCCGTCTCTGTAAAAGATATAGGTAAAGACTTGAATTCCCAAGTCTTTCTCTGTCTTTGGTATTTCAGGCATTCGTATTGGAGAATCACCAGGTACATTGTATTCTACAACTGTTCTTATTGAGACAGAGGGCTTCCTTCTTCTAGCCGATGCAACTGGTTGGGGATAAACCCAATTATCAGATTTGAATTCACCGAGAATCAGATGCCCTGGTGGAATCAAAGTATCAGCCTGTTTAGATATATTAGTTTTCTTTTTCGGATAATAGATATATCCGGGTAAGATTCTTATTTTGATACTATTGGGTATCTTTTCTATGCGAACCAACCCACCCATCTGACTAATAATATTAGAAGTTATTTGTGTGCCCTCCTCGACAACACTGTTGTTCTTCACCAAAATGGATGAGGAAGGCTCGCAAATAGTATACACTTCTTCAGGGATCAAGGAAGAGTTACCTCCTTTGGTGACTTTATACCGCGATCTAGAACTTGCTGTTTCACTGCCAGAAACCAATTCTCCTTCATCAATGGGTTCTACTTCTGCAGTACCATATCTTACAACTCCCGAAACGTTGGTTCGATACTTCGAGTCTTCGCAAATAGCAATAATTTCATTCCGATCCAAAATCACGTTATTGAGTATACGGAACTCGGAATTTGCGTAAGATAATTTCCTGTACCGACCCTCCTGTTCCGGTGATAGAGGAACCACCTCTGTTCCCCCACCTCGACCCATGGAAGGAGTTGAAACAAATCTCGACGAATTCAATTCACTTTTGATAGATTCAAAATCGACATTGATTCCGGACTCCCATATCCATTCCTGATAACATCCAGAGTTAATGACACTAATATTCTCCCAATTTACCTCCCGAAGCTCGCGTTTACTCTCGTTGGAATGGGATCTGGTATCAATTCTATCTTGATCTTCATAAAAGGAATTCCCATTGGAATCACTAGAGGTTCCTGAAAGGACCCGTACATGACCGCTATTGCGCACGACATGAAAATTACTATGTATATCTTCGGGCGAGTGATACACGACCCCATTCCAATAGGTTTCCCCCTCTAAATTTGGATAGATCTTTCTCTTAATCCGTTCCTTGAGAGGAAACTCCTTGGCTCAGACTTCCGCAGTGATTCGTTTCGATTCAACATATTGATTATTTTGAATCACAAGTAGACTTTGTGCTGGAATCACAGGATTGTGTGTATCATTTTAACTTCTAATAGAGATAGGTAATTCATTTTGACACATCCAAGCGGGCTGTCCGTGTCGCGTACGTGTGGGATATAATGACTTCTCATCGGAATTGATGATTCCATTGAACGGGATTCATACATGTTCTGCGATATCACCCGTAAATACTCCACCAGTATGAGAAGTTCTTGATGTTAATTGGGTTCCTGGTTCTCCGATTGGTTAGCCCGCAATAATACCTACAGCTTCTCCCAATTCCACCAAGTCGTGGTGGGCGAGACCCCAGCCGTAACACAATTGACAAATCCAGAAAATGCTTTTACGTGTCGGGGGAGATCTTACATGTATCGGTTCAGTCGCTACTACTGAGTTACTGGCGGGTTCATTATCAATATCCTGATTACGCATAGCAATACGTCTCATATCTAGATATACATTGCCTGCTAACACACGTCCAACTAGTCTCTGTTGTGGTATCGTTCGTGTGGATCCCTCTTCCCCCCCAATAAGATTCACAGCAATGCCCCTGATAGTCCCACGATCTCTTTCACGCACAACAATATGTTGAACTACTTCGACAAGCCTACGTGTGAGATATCCAGCATCTGATGTTCGTACCGCAGTATCCACCACTCCTTTGCGAGCACCATAACGGGAAATGATATATTCTGTCAGAGATAAACCCTCGCGCAGATTGCTACGGATAGGTAGATCAATTACCTGTCCTCGTGGATCCGACATCAATCCTCTCATACCGAGCAATTGGTGGACTTGGGATATACTTCCTCAGGCTCCTGAAAAAGACATCATATGGACTGGATTCAGAGGATCAGTCATCCTGAAATTTGGATTCATCTCTCTCTTCGGACACTCACTTGTCGCATACCACGTCTCGATCAAGTGACGTAATTTCTCTACAGCATGTAGACCCCCGCAACGATGAGACTGCTCCGAGGCGGAACCCTGTTTCTCTGCATCTTCTACAAGCCATCCTTTAATAGGTACTGCGTAAGGATCATCGATGCCTGATGAAATAGATGCTTTTGTAGCTTGTTCGAAACCCAAACTCTTTATTTGATCCAGGATATTCGTCGTATGCGTAATCCCGAAATGAAGTGTCAACCTACTGATGAGTTGTCTCATCGCGGTTTTGTCCATCATCTTATTGTAGTAAAGCGACTCAGCTTGATCGACCGTTGTAGGAACCTCAACCTTTTTTATCTTATGACCATCATTGACCGGCAAATCCAAACTATTGATCATATCTGTCAGATGCGTCAAAAACTCCCTCATTCTTCATTATTCCAGTTCATAAAACGAGTTGATTTCGGGATTTTCTTCTGTATTTCTATAGCTGGTATCGATTGAGTCTGATGCTGAGAAGTACCCTGTATTGCCTCTTTCACTTGTTGATTAGACGAAATACGACCAGCATTTGTGAGGATATATATGCCAAGTATGTTACCCTTTTCATCCCTCCTAATCTGATAATTGTCGTAAAACTGGAAAGAAGTTCCCGAGGATTCGTATTGAAATTCAATGGGCAATTCGCGATTTCTAGAGCTAATCATACGTAGATCCGTCTTCCATCGGAGCCATAAAAGACTATACAAATCGATTCGCCTCAATTACTTGGCCCTGAGTACATCATCATAACTAGTGAAATAAGGTATCTTGGAGGACGAACTGGGTTCCCCGTCCGTGGCAAGAGAATGTCTGTTTCCATAAATCCCTTGTTTATTCTCAGTCATCGGCACATAAAGCCCGAGAAGCATGTCCTGACTTGGTACAGATACGGGATCCCCCGTAGCAGGAGATAATAAATTTGTATGTGAAAACGTTGGAGAACGAGCCTCAGTCTGAGCTTCTAGAGATGAAGGTACATGTACGGCCATTTGATCTCCGTCAGAATCTGCGTTGAACCCCCCGCGAACCAATGGATGCAGACGAATAGCACGCCCTTCTATTAAAATAGGTTGAAACGCTTGTATACCCAATCTATGCAATGTAGGTGCTCGATTCAACGATACAGGATGACCTTACGTAACTTCCTGGAGAACTTTCCGTATAATTGATTCTTTCTTCCGAATCATATTCTTAGCAGCTCGCAGGTTACGAGCGACGCGTCGTCCAATTGAATTACGAATTACGAAGGCTTGGGAAGGCTCTATCGACGGTTCTCGGGGTGATCCACATTGATGTAACGAGGGAGACGGACCTACCACGGTAACGAAACGACCCAGATAATCAACCCGCTTTCCAAGCGAATTCTCGCGGAGTCATCCTTCCTTCCCCTCAATAACCTCAGAGAAAGATTTGTAAGGCCTGTTATTAATGTCTCTCATTGGTTGCCCACGTATACCGTTATCAATGGAGGCATCTACAGCTTCTTGAATAAGTCTCTTTTGACACACAATCGATCCGTCCGGTGTGAATTCACTTCCCAGTAGAAAATCGATAGGGGTATTATTCCGGTGAATTATCTTCCTATGAAGTTCATTGAAATCAGAAGTAATTGACTCACCCTCATAGAGTTCGATTATTGGTCGCGATCCAGGTGGAAGAACCGGTAGTAAGTCCAGAACCATCCATTCTGGTTTTATGTTTGTTCCAAGGAAATTCTTAGCCAGTCTCATCCGTCTGACTAAAAGATCCTTTCTCCTTTGAATCGTTCGATCCTCCCACTCATTCCCGGTGGATCCCTGCTTCGCCAATATTTGCCACTCCGGATACGCACAATCCATAACACTCTGCGAATCCAAGCTAGCTAATCATTTCTTAATAGCATCCCCTCCAGTAGCCACTTCCCTCCCCTGGAAAGACTCGAAGTTTAGAGTAGAAAAAGAGATGGTAGAAATGTCTCTCCACGAGCAATCTTCATAGTTGAACAAGCCTCGCGATCACAATGGAGTAGGTTTTTCAGCTACAGGCCTAGCAAGGAAAAGATCGGGATAGGTCGGGTGGGAACCCCCCCCCCCCCCCCCCCCCAGAACCGGACGTCGGGGTTTTCTCTCATCCGGCTCAAATAGCTATATCGAGATATGAGGTCGCGGTGGCATTGGGACGTGATAACCAAACTTATTGGGAATCGAATAGCTATTCGTTACTCAAGTCAAAAATTGATGAAATCCTTTTACTGAGTAGTCTCATCCCCCCCTTGTTGCATGTATACATACTTATCCCACAGAAATATTGGTTCTGATTAGGGACAAGGGGGGTTTCTCTTGTTCATAATCCAGTTATTACTCCTCCCCAGGTTCCCACTCTACTCCGATGGTTGTCACGTCATTGAAAACGTATCTGCGATGAATAAGTTTCCGCAACCATATCTCCTCATAGAATAATCTTTCATCTGGAAAGGGGCTCGGGTGGAGGATCTCGCCGATAAAGATCTGGATTGATTCTAGAAGTAGTGATTTATATTACGAAGTCTAGTCGATGAATTAATAGGAATTGACCTTGGAGGAGTAACCTCCCTTAGTATCTATAGATCTTTCCGATACTCCTTTCCGAGCCACATGATACTCCCCACGGAAGATATGTCGAAATGGGAGGCATCCCACCGCTACCGGATGGGATGACAGATTGTGATCATTCTGTGGTAATTGGAACGTATAACCAAGTCACACATCGCAATATACCGGGCTTTCTAACTCTTTAAGAGGTTTGGTAAGGAGATTCGCAACGTAACTGGGGATTCGTTTCAAAAACCACACATGAATTACTGGACATGCCAATTTGATGTATCCCATTCGGTACCTCCGAACCCGGGAGTCAGTAAATTCCACTCCGCGATGCTTACAAAAATTAGAATCTCCTTCTTCATTATCAACGGATCGGTAAGTTCCACGGGCACGAACTCCACTCTCTATAGGCCCAGATATTCTTTCGCGGAACAAACCATCCCTCTCTGGTTTATGGGTTTTATAATGCAACGTATGAGGTTGAGTAACTTACCCAACAATTTCTCCATTAGGTAATTCTCTTTCAGCCCAACTACGAATCTGTTCGGGAGAGGCCAATTCAATTCGGAGTTGTTGGTAATTTTGTTGATGAATCATGGGATAATAATATTCTGTTTGTTTTTATTGAAAATATCTCGATTAAACATTTCTACTTTCCCTTCTCGAATCCCCCTCAAGTATCAATTTATGATCCAGATTGAAACCCATAGATCATGATTCTCGAACTAGCAATCGAAAAGATTCTGGAGCAGTATCGGGCTTGGGTACGGGTTTCCCAGTCACGGTGGCATTAGGTACTTCATAACGAGCTTAAATATGATCGGATTTAATAGTAAGCATTTCTTGCAATATATAAGATACACCAAAACCTTCCAAAGCCCAAACTTCCGTTTCTCCCACTCATTGTCCCCCTCGTCTGGATTTCCCTCTAAAAGGTTGTTGTGTAACAAGTGCATGGGGCCCACTGGATCATGCGTGAATCTTATCATCAACCTGATGAATCAATTTCATCATATGAGCTTTCCCAATTGTAACCGATTGTTCAGAAGTATCACCCGTTCGTCCATCAATTAATCTACTCTTTCCGGGATGATCAGGTTCGAATAACCACGGATTGGATGTTTCTGTACTTGCCTTAAATGGTTCCGAAAATACCAGTTTTCTAGAAGCTTCTGGTTCATGTCTTTCATCAAAAGGTGTTATTCTGTGATGCATCTTCGGAAATTCCCCTGCCAACCCAAGCAAACATTCAAAAATCTATCCTACATTCATTCGCGGAGGTACTCCTAAGGGACTTGGTATCATATCTACTGGCGTACCATCCTGTAAATAAGGCATATCCTGCCTAGGTAAGATCTTTGATATAATACCCTTGTTACCGTGTCTGCCAGCTACTTTATCACCTACTTGTATCTTACGTTTCTACAAAATATATATATGTATCATCTCCGAATTATTCATGGGATTATCCTCAGGATAGACCCACATGGCATCAGTGACTCGACCTCTTCCACCAATAGGGACTTTCGGACAACTCTCTTTTGTGTTGACTGCTTGGATACCAAAAATCGCTTGTAATGATTTTCCTTCTGGGGCACGTAATGAATCCCCCCCCTCTCGAGGCGTCAATTTGCCCACTAGAACATCTCCTGTTTCTACCCAAGATCCTGATGCTACAAGCCCATTATCCTTCAAGTGACGAAGGTCATAACTGTCTAATTGGGGTATTTCCTTCGTAATTATCTCAGGACCCTGATTCGTCGCACGAACCTCAACTTCGTGTCTCTTGATATGAAAGGATGTAAAAACATCTTCATATAGCAAACGTTCACTAATCGGTACTGCATCTTCAAAATTGTATCCCTCCCGTGGCATATAAGCTACTAGTATATTTCTACCCAAAGCTAGTTCTCCTCCAACGGTTGCTGCTCCATCCGCCACAACTTCTCCACTTTTCAGAAGTTCTCCTTGAATAACTGTAGGCTTCTGATGTCTACGAGTATTATTATTGGGACGTTCATATATCCTCAATTTAGTTATAGTATCTCCATTCCTGGAGGATAAAGTAATCTCATTACCATCGGTATATTAAATTCATCCTTCTTGTTCGGATACAGCTACACTTCCCGAATCTAGGGCTACTTAACCTTCTGACCCAGTTCCTACAATGCACCTCTCAGGTCTGAAAAGTGGAACCGCTTGGCGTTGCATATTAGAACCCGTCGAAGCGCAGTTTGCATCATTATGCTCGACGGAGGGAATAGGAGAAGCTCCAATGGGGAAATATTGTAGGGGATGAATACCTCGTAAATCCAATTCCTCCCACGTAACGGTTAAGAACTCCTCTCGATACCGAACCGATATAAGCTCCTTCTCCCCGGTCCTCCAATCTGCTATTAACAGATTTCCAGTTCCTATTCGATAATCATCCCCGACGGGTGATAGATCTACTAATTGTCCTTCCATAGATGATTTGGATACTTCATAAAAGGGACTTCGTAAGGATCCGGAATTGCTAACCTTTGCAAAAATAGCTAGGGATGAGATAGGACCAGCATTCATACCCTCAGATGTCTCGATGGGACATATACGTCCGTAATGACTGAAATGGATATCCCGAGCTTGAAAAGTGGCAGTTCGCCGCGTCAATCCCCCGGGACCTAGAGAACTTGATCTTCGTTTATGAACTGTTTCTGCTAGTGGATTGGTCTGGTCCGAAAATTGCGACAAAGGATGTGAGCCAAAAAATTCGTTGAAAGTTGTTGTGAGTGGTGCGGAAGTCACCAATCCCCCGAGAGTTAATGGACGTCTACGCCTGACGGCTCTATGGATATTTTATCGGATCGAATTCTCCGGACGATTCAGGGCTAATTTTAATTGTTCCTGTAATAGATCCGCTACAGACCGAACGCGTCGATTTCCCGGGTGGTCTATATCATCGAGGTTACCCATCCCATAGCTTATCTCTATCAAATAATCTGCGACAGCTAATAGATCTTGGGGTAGTGGGAAATGTTCCGTTTCAGGTACATCGAGATTAGGTTTGATGTTTGAATTTCGTCAACCAATTCGTCCCAATTCGCACCTTTGTTGGAAAAATCTCTTCTGCAATTCCTGGAATATGGATTCTGAAGACACCACATCGACTCCCGGAGAGTATAGATGTTTGTAAAGTTCTAGCATAGCATCTTCCGAAGATTCGATAGTTTCTCTCGATTCTCTGAGTAGATTCAGAAAAATCTTAGGATAACGTACATTCCGCGGGATATCCTCCGTACTCAGTCCCATAGCTAGAAGTAGAACCAAAATGGATATCTTTCGTTTCCTGCTGATACGAATCCATATCCTACTCTTTCTATCTATTTCTGGTTTGAATCTTCCTCCCCAATCCGAAATGATCATGCTGGTATATGTGAAAAATCCCCTGTGGTCCAACTCGCGGTTGTGGTAAACACCAAGACTCCTCAATATCTAGTTAATCAAAACTCTAGCAATTCCATTGATTATAAATGTTCCTTGGGAGGTCATCGAGGGAATAGATCCGAGAAACACATCCTGTTCTTCTACTATTCCGCTTCTCTTCCGAATCAATTAAGCTGGTACATATGGATCGGATGAATATGTGATACATTGATATGTAGCCTCTCTCCTCCCAATCGGAGGTTCCGACAATCGATACTATTCACTAATTGATTAGAATTCGACTTCCTTATCCGTATCTTCAATCTCTGGGAAATCATCAGGTTCTTCAAATGATCTTTCATGAACAAAGCAGTTGAATCCCTCAAATTGAATTCATCCAAGTTCTGGCAATACGAACATCTCCCTATCTCCTATTGATGTTGTACTGAAATCTTATCCTCGTGCGAAACCCTCCTATACCTATTCATCAATTCATTTAGTGATTCCTTCTCCCTCGCATCCCCCCTCCCCTCTCTTTCTCCCGGGTGAGGGATTGAATTTGGTAGATTCTCCCGATGAAGACTGTTCCCGAGTTGGCCAAGGAGATACCACCATCATCAGCGGTTCTTGAGGTATTGGAGGTGTCAAACAAACTATAAATGGATTTCAAAATGATCTGATGGAAGACTTCCCTGCACCCAAAAAATCTTTATCATCCACTTATCAACCATCGGCTCGATTCCGTCATTCCACCGATATGGTGAGTGGGGGTAAGGTGAGACACAACGAGAATGGGGATTCTCGACACGAAATCACAAAGATTCTAGGTGCCTAGTTAGACAGATTCACTTCGCTGGATCTCCAGAAGACGCTGGAGGCATTAACGTCAGCATAATTGATACAATTGGCGCAGTTGTTGCGATTCTCGCTGCGAAGCAACTACCGCGAAGAACCAGTTTTTGCGCCGTGAAGTATCGATTCGTGGAACAGCAATCCGGTAAACATTGATACGGGGAATATCACTTCACATACTACTGAAAATCAATCCATTGTGTCAAATCGTTGGTTTACCCCTCCCCCCCCAACCCGAGGTGGATCAGAAGAACTATTGAGATTCGAGAATCTATCCCTAAAGGTGGACGACCTAATAATATCTACCTGCTGTTGCCACGGAGTGTCAATATCAATGTGGGGAGGGTGAAATTGACAAGGAAGGGAAAAACTTTTCGAAGTAGAACCCGGTATCTATGCGAACCATTTCTGGGGGGTGGGGAGCGTGAAGGATCCGTTAGATATTTCCAAGAGTGTTAGGAGGGAAAACAAGACCAGGGGGTGGGCAGTAGGGATCCGAGTAAGTCAGAGGATAGTGGAGCAATCTAGGGAAAAATTGGTGTTGGCTGCCTGGGGATGCATAGTATAAAAAGGATGTGTGTGGAAGTGGGGGGGTGGGCAGCAAGGTTTCCTAACCCATCAAATTGATTGGATGGGGAGAAAAGGTTTCTAGTATCCGACATACTTACGAGCTCAATCCGATACAGAAAAATGAGCAGCTTGCTAATATTCCCATTCAGTGGTATACTTAATATCGAGTCCCCCATCTATCAATCATGTGCCTCGATGCAGGTGAAAGAAGGGCGATATAGTCAAGTGGTAAGACAAAGGACTGCAAATCCTTCATCCCCCAGTTCGAATCTGGGTGTCGCCTTGTTGTGCCAGTATCAATAATTTCGACGATTTCGGGATTGACTACCGCGCCAGACCCGGACACAAATCGAGATGCTCCATAGTATATTATGGCCTATCACGCTAGATGTATCCGGATATGCCACGGATAGGCAATCCTGATCTTAGTGTATCAGGAATCGAGGAGTAAATTATATGGATTGACAACCCCTCGGGGATTGGGACTTGGTAACATTATAAAATATATTGGTGGACGGATCCGCACTCTTATTACCTCCTCCCACTCGGGTATCATATGAAACAGAAATTGATTCCCATGTACGATATGTTACTGACTTCGATTCGGGTTCATCCATATAAGCACCCAGTAGTTGGAGGAAAAGGAATTCAATAGAATTGAATTGAAGGGATAGGAATTACGACCACGGATATGGTTAGTATTGCTTGGGCTGCTCCGATGGTGACTCCTACATTCTCTCTTTCACCTGTGGTTCGGGGAAGAAGTGGATCGCAGTGAGTAATTTTACACTACTCCTCCTAGTATAGTAGAATCCGGGAGATGTGAATCGTTGGGGTGGGGCCCAACGATTCGACCCCCTCTAGAATCTCTTGCTTCTTCGTAGGAAACACATATGGTATAACTAATTCCCTTCCATTTATGGGAGAATTCACCCCCCCCCCCCAATCTCAACTCTCTGTAGGAATCTTCTCTCCCGGGAGGGGGAGTCAACCAGGTAGTTTCCAAACGACCCCTATTGGATATCCGCTGGTTAGATTCATCAAATGCCTCGATCTCTTCTCTACGTAGATATAAATTTTCAGCAATAGGAAATATTGCAGTTCCACTTAAAAGTATTTCAGATAATAGTAGAATCGGATCTAAGCGCCAACCTTGAAAGATAAGAATTCCTCCGCATAATAATCCAATGGAGGAAAGGAAAAAGTCGTAGTATCGGGATAGGTTGGGAATCTATGGATTGGGTAATGCGCCCCCCCCCCCCAAAAAACCATGGGTGATTTTTTCATTTCGTTGTGGCTTAAGCAGGACCAGTAGTTGGAGCGAGGTGTTATCTCTCACTTCTCATCCACGTCAGTTTCTTCTGTCGAACTTCCCGGATCCTCTTTCACCGGATTGAATCGGGAAATAGATAGATAATCTTGATATATCCGAATCAATGGATAGATAGAAAAATCTCTCCACGTTTCAAATTTCAATCCGGTTTGTTCTTTATGCACCCGATCCACCCCGTTCCGTAAAAATAGGATCTTTAGACTCATGTCTGACTCCATTGGTTACCCATAAATCCATATGTACATATAGATCTCCCCTCCAGAGGGGGGAGGCTAGAACCAAAGATATCACAGGGGAGAGAGATATTGGAACCCGCCAATCCCCTCCCCCCCCTAGTTTTCGAAGTATGGAGAAACATATTGAATCAGTTTAGTCATGGATTGATTCCTATTGGGATTCATTACTACCGACACCAGTTCAAGTTTCACATCCCCCGGGTAGAGATATGCTGAAAATCGCAGAGATGTTGCACGGGTACATTTGGGACCACACCTCTAGATACATTAGGTTCCCTCTTTGCGGAGACATACAGGAATACACCTATCACTACTAGCCCGATTCCGACTATTGCACCGGGACCTGGTTCCATGGAAATCATAATAAAAAGGATGAGTGAGATGGACCTCCCGATCGATAGATAGATGGGTCTATCTATGTAGATCATCTATCTATCCAGATTTTAATTGGGATGGGACTGTGGAATTCAAATTGGGGGAGTAAAAATTAGTAGTTTACTGGCAACCGAGTTGCTACTTCACGCGGAGTAGCATCCTATTTCATCCCCTACCCCGGGACGTATATTCAACCTTCCCTTATCTACTTACTACCATCCGCGGCGAAACAATAGACCAGGTTCTCGGATTAATTGTTCTGAGCAGCCGTTTGAATGTAAGGAATAGGTAGAAAAGCTGTAGGTATTGGAATAAAGAGTGCAGTAGCTATGAATGCGAGGATATTTACTTCCATATTAGTGGTTCAAATTGATTTGAGGAGTAACTTGAGTGACCCCATTAGGAGAGACTCCTGAACTTTATCGTGATATTGTGAGTCATCCAACTCTACTAGAGTGGATCTGATAATCGGGATAGAAAAAAATTAACTCGGTCTGGTCAAATCTCTGATATCAATTACATAGTATATCACGAAAGAAAATTTTAAGAGTAGTCGATTGTTTACGCTTCTTCGGCAAGAACTTGCCCCCCCCTTTTTTTATATTCTTACTGAGACAGAGAAGAGGGGTTAGTCACCGCATCTCTTCTGTGGCAGCAAACGAATCTAGAAGCACTGTGGGTGGGAATCTATGGATGGAAAAATCAATGACTGGAATAATTTCCCCTCCTCCCTCCCTTCCTCTCTCGCCTATGGGTTGACGTGGTAGAGATTAGCCCCGCAAATAAGCTCATTTGAAATACTCGTAGTGAATATCCATAGTAAGCGCGGGCATGTGGAACTGGCGCGAGGCGGATGTCTCGTCTCCTCGAAGAATCAAGACATTGGGGCTTTCGGGGTTAATATCTCCTGCATCTGTACTATCCGAAACGGGATTCGAGTAAAAATGGTTTGTCGGATTCACCGTGGATGGGGAGATAGAGCATTGACTCCTAAGCACCCAGTACATAGACTTTAATTAATTGCTGGGATTGTAGTTCAATCGGTTAGAGCACCGCCCTGTCAAGGCGGAAGTTGCGGGTTCGAGACCCGTCAATCCCGCTACATTTTATTGAGTCATTTCAAATAACTCAGTCGAGATATACAAATTATAATGAAGTAACTCCGCGGTTTCTGGGTCGAGCTGGATTCGAACCAGCGTAGGCGTTGCCAGCGGATTTACAGTCGTCCCCATTAGCCACTCGGGGCATCGACCCATAGATTTAGACCGGGCTTGGAAAGTACTTGAAAACAGAATCGGTCTCGGAAGTGTAAATGAAAGGAGTTTATTGATGTTTTCAATCTGGGCCCCTCCCGCCACCCTGAGAAGGTACGAGGGCAAGAGAAGCCATAACGTCCGTAGTGCTTCTGCGAGATGAGTATAAGTACCCCCAGGGGAATTCGAATCCCCGTCGCCTCCTTGAAAAGAGGTGTCCTAGGCCTCTAGACGATGGGGGCCCAATCACTCTTCAGATAATAAGAGATTATCTATAAATCGTCAATCTGATTCTCCCGAATCCCCCCCGAATACAACATCCAATGGATGGGGAATTGGAATACCTCTCCGAATCCTTATCGCAAAATCCCGCTCGATGCATACCTATATGCGGAACCGCATGTGGCATCTCCCACAACCTCTAGGTCGACTGCTTCCTAGATGTGTAGAAGTCGAACACGGCATAGAGGTAACGCTGAGACTTAAACCTTGCAATTCTCCGAAGTGAAGTGAGGCAGTTGAAAAGCTTCACCCAATCCATATTTCCATGGACGATTATTTCTTTCACCGATGAACTTATGTATCCCAATAATAATTGGTAATTACCAGCAGCATCAGTAAGTATATAGGCTTCTCCATTGCTTTTGGTTCATTCAATGTTCTGTTTCCCCTCGAGGGAAAACCCAGATTGGAAATCTACGCCTCAAATCACTCGGTTATGACTTCCTCAATTGGGAATATCTCACTCCTGAAGCTCAAAAATATTCTCTCCACCGGTCTGAACTATCCCGGGGGCTACTGCCGGGGGTGGAAGCGGGGCAAGAAAGTCGGGTCGGCGGATAGCGGGAATCGAACCCGCGTCCTCTCCTTGGCAAGGAGATATTTTACCATTCAACTATATCCGCGTGATATGCCACCCCGTTCTATATTGAATAACTATATATGTGGTAACTCCTCTAGTCAACACACCTAATCCATCCACCTCGTCTCGGGATTTTCCCTCGTGGACGGAGAGCCCCCCCCCCCCCGAGGAGGAAGTGTCGATTCCGTAGACCGTAATTATTATTGATTCTCTCTCCCCACTCGCCATTATGAATCGTGAGGAGGGGGCCAGAATTACCGATACATTGAATCTCTGGGATATGAAGGAATTAAGTATACCCACTAGGAAAACTAATCCGATCCATAAGGAAGCCCCTGAAAAGACGACATTTTTGTTGCTTGACCAACCATTGGGGGAAGCAAGCACGACAGGTACACCAATTACTAGTAGGAATGAAATGGCGATTAATGTGAATAAAGCCAATTGGAAAGCAATAGTCGTAGTTAGGACTCTCGACGTATCAGAAGTAGAGGATTTGTACCATCTGATCCCCATCCGGTGGGACTTACACCATACCGAGACCGAGGATTTTGGACGGAACAAGAATCCTTCTAGTTCAGTACCCCGGAATCCAATGTCTCTTTCGAATCTCTTGATAATCCATCAAGTAGGAGTAAGAATTTGATTATTTGGAATGATCCCTATATTGATTTCATAGTAAATCATACGAAACCATCATCTCATATCTTTCGTAATAGGGGTGAATCTCGATACAATACATGTGTATCAAGATCGACAAGATCTCCGAAGAATTGGAGAAGAGCTTTCTAGGAGAGGTGGTCGAGTGGTTTATGGCTCCAGTCTTGAAAACTGGCATAGTGCTGAAACGCTATCGAGGGTTCGAATCCCTCTCTCTCCTCAATTGATTCAGTACCGGACCCGACGGGAGGGGGTATTAGTGGTCTATCGGTGGTCTAAAAGAACCACCTAGTATTTCCCAAAAAATGCCAATGTCCCCGAGGGGAGCCTATTCTTAATAATGATAGATGAGAGGAATCTTCTGAAGCAGTCTGGGGGTATTCCTCCTCCGCCCCGGTTCATGCGCCGCATCTCCAGGCCCAGGTCCCGTGTCAATACTTTCCCTATCAGGGTTCGAGGGATAGGAAACAAACAAATATGAGAGATCTGATGTTAACTAGAGGTATTTAAAATACCAGTTCTATCGATTGACTTATCGGGATGATCAAAGGTCAATTACCCACCCATTTGCGGGATGGGTACGTTCCACCAGATACAACTGGTGAGGATTCAAATTAGCTTCAAATTAGCTTACGGAGATGAGTCGTCATCGCCAAATCACCCCCTCCAGGGGGGTGATTTGTAGACATAAGTGCAAATGCTACCGAAACTTGTGGTTTCCCGGAACCCTATAGAAATGAACAGTGAGTTACACCTCGCCCTTCCCTCATCCGCGAGGTAAAGGTTACTGCTGGGTATATACCGACGTATCGAACTAACCCCACTGGGGGGTTAGTTTATGTATGAGCTGTGTCCCGGTTCCGCAAAGAACCACCAGTAGAAAATGGAAATTTGTCTGGTATGGTAGGTACTAATACTACCAAGTAATAACTTTCCATTAATATCTCAGCAATTTGTCCTAATTTAATGGTGTCATGGAAAGAACGGGTTCGGTATCACGGTCAATTCCCTTCTCAAACCCGGCTGCCGCCGCACGGGCTCTTCCCGCATGCCATAAATGACCCACAAAAAAGAAAAATCCTAGAACGAAATGGGAAGTAGCCAACCAACTTCGGGGAGATACATAGTTCACGGCATTTATCTCAGTAGCTACTCCACCTACGGAATTTAAGGAACCCAGAGGTGCATGAGTCATATACTCCGCGGAGCGTCGCTCCTGCCAGGGTTGTATATCTCTTTTCAACTTACTCAAATCCAAACCGTTGGGGCCTCTCAGTGGCTCCAACCAAGGAGCACGAAGGTCCCAGAAACGCATTGTTTCGCCTCCAAATATGATTTCTCCCGTGGGGGAACGCATCAGGTATTTACCCAAACCAGTAGGTCCTTGAGCGGAACCTATGTTGGCGCCGAGACGCTGGTCCCTGACAAGAAAAGTAAAAGCTTGAGCTTGAGAAGCCTCTGGACCGGTAGGACCATAGAATTCACTAGGATATGCCGTGTTATTGAACCGAACGAAACAACAAGCAGTAAAACCAAAATAGCAAGTGCTCCTAAGCTATAGGACGGGTAAGCCTCTCCGGACCACACAAAAGCGCGACGGGCCCAAGCAAATGGTTTGGTCAATATGTGCCAGATCCCCCGGAGATACAGATGGATCCCAGCCAGACATGTCCCCCAATAATATCTTCTAGGTTATCGACACTTACAATCCAACCCTCTCCACCAAAGGGGGATTTGAGTAAGTAACCAAATATGACACTCGGGCTTAAAGTGAGATTCGTAATCTTCCGTACATCCCCACCTCCCGGGGCCCATGTGTCATACAAGCCTCCGAAATATAACGCTTTGAATACTAGGAGGAAGGCGCCGGCTCCTAACAAGATTAGATGAATACCCAATATAGTAGTCATCTTATTTTTGTCCTTCCATATATAGCCGAAAAATGGGAAGGACTCTTCTGAAGTCTCGGGGCCAATGAGAGCGTGATAAATACCCCCGAACCCTAGAACCGCGGAAGATATCAAATAATGGACTCCAGAAACAAAATAGGGAAAGGTATCGACGACTTCCCCACCGGGACCCACTCCCCAACCTAGGGTAGCTAGGTGGGGAAGTAGAATTAACCCCTGTTCATACATAGGCTTCTCCGGAACGAAGTGAGCCACTTCAAACAAATTCATGGCTCCAGCCCGAAACACGATCAAGCCAGCATGAGCTACATGGGCACCGAGTAATTTACCAGACAGATTGATCAGTCGAGCGTTACCGGCCCACCAAGCGAAACCTGTGGTTTCCTGATCGCGACCACCCAGAGACAGAGTTTCGTTAAAGAGCGTTTCCACGGGGTAAGACCTCCTCGGGGAATACAAGGTTTTCATGAGGCTGATCCTGAGCTGCCATCCAGGCACGAATACCCTCATTCGACAGAATGTTCTTTGTGTAGAAAGTTTCAAACTCAGGATCTTCCGCCGCACGAATTTCTTGGGAAACGAAGTCATAAGCACGCGAATTCAAAGCGAGACCAACTACTCCGATAGCACTCATCCATAATCCAGTTACTGGCACGAATAACATAAAGAAATGCAACCAACGTTTGTTGGAGAAAGCGACACCGAATATTTGGGACCAGAAACGATTAGCGGTAACCATTGAATAGGTCTCTTCGGATTGAGTTGGG
>NW_028239639.1:17500-60657 GCF_047967505.1 Dipteris shenzhenensis | reverse complement strand
TACCACAGGGGATTTTTCACATATACCAGCATGATCATTTCGGATTGGGGAGGAAGATTCAAACCAGAAATAGATAGAAAGAGTAGGATATGGATTCGTATCAGCAGGAAACGAAAGATATCCATTTTGGTTCTACTTCTAGCTATGGGACTGAGTACGGAGGATATCCCGCGGAATGTACGTTATCCTAAGATTTTTCTGAATCTACTCAGAGAATCGAGAGAAACTATCGAATCTTCGGAAGATGCTATGCTAGAACTTTACAAACATCTATACTCTCCGGGAGTCGATGTGGTGTCTTCAGAATCCATATTCCAGGAATTGCAGAAGAGATTTTTCCAACAAAGGTGCGAATTGGGACGAATTGGTTGACGAAAATTCAAACATCAAACCTAATCTCGATGTACCTGAAACGGAACATTTCCCACTACCCCAAGATCTATTAGCTGTCGCAGATTATTTGATAGAGATAAGCTATGGGATGGGTAACCTCGATGATATAGACCACCCGGGAAATCGACGCGTTCGGTCTGTAGCGGATCTATTACAGGAACAATTAAAATTAGCCCTGAATCGTCCGGAGAATTCGATCCGATAAAATATCCATAGAGCCGTCAGGCGTAGACGTCCATTAACTCTCGGGGGATTGGTGACTTCCGCACCACTCACAACAACTTTCAACGAATTTTTTTGGCTCACATCCTTTGTCGCAATTTTCGGACCAGACCAATCCACTAGCAGAAACAGTTCATAAACGAAGATCAAGTTCTCTAGGTCCCGGGGGATTGACGCGGCGAACTGCCACTTTTCAAGCTCGGGATATCCATTTCAGTCATTACGGACGTATATGTCCCATCGAGACATCTGAGGGTATGAATGCTGGTCCTATCTCATCCCTAGCTATTTTTGCAAAGGTTAGCAATTCCGGATCCTTACGAAGTCCCTTTTATGAAGTATCCAAATCATCTATGGAAGGACAATTAGTAGATCTATCACCCGTCGGGGATGATTATCGAATAGGAACTGGAAATCTGTTAATAGCAGATTGGAGGACCGGGGAGAAGGAGCTTATATCGGTTCGGTATCGAGAGGAGTTCTTAACCGTTACGTGGGAGGAATTGGATTTACGAGGTATTCATCCCCTACAATATTTCCCCATTGGAGCTTCTCCTATTCCCTCCGTCGAGCATAATGATGCAAACTGCGCTTCGACGGGTTCTAATATGCAACGCCAAGCGGTTCCACTTTTCAGACCTGAGAGGTGCATTGTAGGAACTGGGTCAGAAGGTTAAGTAGCCCTAGATTCGGGAAGTGTAGCTGTATCCGAACAAGAAGGATGAATTTAATATACCGATGGTAATGAGATTACTTTATCCTCCAGGAATGGAGATACTATAACTAAATTGAGGATATATGAACGTCCCAATAATAATACTCGTAGACATCAGAAGCCTACAGTTATTCAAGGAGAACTTCTGAAAAGTGGAGAAGTTGTGGCGGATGGAGCAGCAACCGTTGGAGGAGAACTAGCTTTGGGTAGAAATATACTAGTAGCTTATATGCCACGGGAGGGATACAATTTTGAAGATGCAGTACCGATTAGTGAACGTTTGCTATATGAAGATGTTTTTACATCCTTTCATATCAAGAGACACGAAGTTGAGGTTCGTGCGACGAATCAGGGTCCTGAGATAATTACGAAGGAAATACCCCAATTAGACAGTTATGACTTCGTCACTTGAAGGATAATGGGCTTGTAGCATCAGGATCTTGGGTAGAAACAGGAGATGTTCTAGTGGGCAAATTGACGCCTCGAGAGGGGGGGGATTCATTACGTGCCCCAGAAGGAAAATCATTACAAGCGATTTTTGGTATCCAAGCAGTCAACACAAAAGAGAGTTGTCCGAAAGTCCCTATTGGTGGAAGAGGTCGAGTCACTGATGCCATGTGGGTCTATCCTGAGGATAATCCCATGAATAATTCGGAGATGATACATATAATATATTTTGTAGAAACGTAAGATACAAGTAGGTGATAAAGTAGCTGGCAGACACGGTAACAAGGGTATTATATCAAAGATCTTACCTAGGCAGGATATGCCTTATTTACAGGATGGTACGCCAGTAGATATGATACCAAGTCCTTAGGAGTACCTCCGCGAATGAATGTAGGATAGATTTTTGAATGTTTGCTTGGGTTGGCAGGGGAATTTCCGAAGATGCATCACAGAATAACACCTTTTGATGAAAGACATGAACCAGAAGCTTCTAGAAAACTGGTATTTTCGGAACCATTTAAGGCAAGTACAGAAACATCCAATCCGTGGTTATTCGAACCTGATCATCCCGGAAAGAGTAGATTAATTGATGGACGAACGGGTGATACTTCTGAACAATCGGTTACAATTGGGAAAGCTCATATGATGAAATTGATTCATCAGGTTGATGATAAGATTCACGCATGATCCAGTGGGCCCCATGCACTTGTTACACAACAACCTTTTAGAGGGAAATCCAGACGAGGGGGACAATGAGTGGGAGAAACGGAAGTTTGGGCTTTGGAAGGTTTTGGTGTATCTTATATATTGCAAGAAATGCTTACTATTAAATCCGATCATATTTAAGCTCGTTATGAAGTACCTAATGCCACCGTGACTGGGAAACCCGTACCCAAGCCGATACTGCTCCAGAATCTTTTCGATTGCTAGTTCGAGAATCATGATCTATGGGTTTCAATCTGGATCATAAATTGATACTTGAGGGGGATTCGAGAAGGGAAAGTAGAAATGTTTAATCGAGATATTTTCAATAAAAACAAACAGAATATTATTATCCCATGATTCATCAACAAAATTACCAACAACTCCGAATTGAATTGGCCTCTCCCGAACAGATTCGTAGTTGGGCTGAAAGAGAATTACCTAATGGAGAAATTGTTGGGTAAGTTACTCAACCTCATACGTTGCATTATAAAACCCATAAACCAGAGAGGGATGGTTTGTTCCGCGAAAGAATATCTGGGCCTATAGAGAGTGGAGTTCGTGCCCGTGGAACTTACCGATCCGTTGATAATGAAGAAGGAGATTCTAATTTTTGTAAGCATCGCGGAGTGGAATTTACTGACTCCCGGGTTCGGAGGTACCGAATGGGATACATCAAATTGGCATGTCCAGTAATTCATGTGTGGTTTTTGAAACGAATCCCCAGTTACGTTGCGAATCTCCTTACCAAACCTCTTAAAGAGTTAGAAAGCCCGGTATATTGCGATGTGTGACTTGGTTATACGTTCCAATTACCACAGAATGATCACAATCTGTCATCCCATCCGGTAGCGGTGGGATGCCTCCCATTTCGACATATCTTCCGTGGGGAGTATCATGTGGCTCGGAAAGGAGTATCGGAAAGATCTATAGATACTAAGGGAGGTTACTCCTCCAAGGTCAATTCCTATTAATTCATCGACTAGACTTCGTAATATAAATCACTACTTCTAGAATCAATCCAGATCTTTATCGGCGAGATCCTCCACCCGAGCCCCTTTCCAGATGAAAGATTATTCTATGAGGAGATATGGTTGCGGAAACTTATTCATCGCAGATACGTTTTCAATGACGTGACAACCATCGGAGTAGAGTGGGAACCTGGGGAGGAGTAATAACTGGATTATGAACAAGAGAAACCCCCCTTGTCCCTAATCAGAACCAATATTTCTGTGGGATAAGTATGTATACATGCAACAAGGGGGGGATGAGACTACTCAGTAAAAGGATTTCATCAATTTTTGACTTGAGTAACGAATAGCTATTCGATTCCCAATAAGTTTGGTTATCACGTCCCAATGCCACCGCGACCTCATATCTCGATATAGCTATTTGAGCCGGATGAGAGAAAACCCCGACGTCCGGTTCTGGGGGGGGGGGGGGGGGGGGTTCCCACCCGACCTATCCCGATCTTTTCCTTGCTAGGCCTGTAGCTGAAAAACCTACTCCATTGTGATCGCGAGGCTTGTTCAACTATGAAGATTGCTCGTGGAGAGACATTTCTACCATCTCTTTTTCTACTCTAAACTTCGAGTCTTTCCAGGGGAGGGAAGTGGCTACTGGAGGGGATGCTATTAAGAAATGATTAGCTAGCTTGGATTCGCAGAGTGTTATGGATTGTGCGTATCCGGAGTGGCAAATATTGGCGAAGCAGGGATCCACCGGGAATGAGTGGGAGGATCGAACGATTCAAAGGAGAAAGGATCTTTTAGTCAGACGGATGAGACTGGCTAAGAATTTCCTTGGAACAAACATAAAACCAGAATGGATGGTTCTGGACTTACTACCGGTTCTTCCACCTGGATCGCGACCAATAATCGAACTCTATGAGGGTGAGTCAATTACTTCTGATTTCAATGAACTTCATAGGAAGATAATTCACCGAATAATACCCCTATCGATTTTCTACTGGGAAGTGAATTCACACCGGACGGATCGATTGTGTGTCAAAAGAGACTTATTCAAGAAGCTGTAGATGCCTCCATTGATAACGGTATACGTGGGCAACCAATGAGAGACATTAATAACAGGCCTTACAAATCTTTCTCTGAGGTTATTGAGGGGAAGGAAGGATGACTCCGCGAGAATTCGCTTGGAAAGCGGGTTGATTATCTGGGTCGTTTCGTTACCGTGGTAGGTCCGTCTCCCTCGTTACATCAATGTGGATCACCCCGAGAACCGTCGATAGAGCCTTCCCAAGCCTTCGTAATTCGTAATTCAATTGGACGACGCGTCGCTCGTAACCTGCGAGCTGCTAAGAATATGATTCGGAAGAAAGAATCAATTATACGGAAAGTTCTCCAGGAAGTTACGTAAGGTCATCCTGTATCGTTGAATCGAGCACCTACATTGCATAGATTGGGTATACAAGCGTTTCAACCTATTTTAATAGAAGGGCGTGCTATTCGTCTGCATCCATTGGTTCGCGGGGGGTTCAACGCAGATTCTGACGGAGATCAAATGGCCGTACATGTACCTTCATCTCTAGAAGCTCAGACTGAGGCTCGTTCTCCAACGTTTTCACATACAAATTTATTATCTCCTGCTACGGGGGATCCCGTATCTGTACCAAGTCAGGACATGCTTCTCGGGCTTTATGTGCCGATGACTGAGAATAAACAAGGGATTTATGGAAACAGACATTCTCTTGCCACGGACGGGGAACCCAGTTCGTCCTCCAAGATACCTTATTTCACTAGTTATGATGATGTACTCAGGGCCAAGTAATTGAGGCGAATCGATTTGTATAGTCTTTTATGGCTCCGATGGAAGACGGATCTACGTATGATTAGCTCTAGAAATCGCGAATTGCCCATTGAATTTCAATACGAATCCTCGGGAACTTCTTTCCAGTTTTACGACAATTATCAGATTAGGAGGGATGAAAAGGGTAACATACTTGGCATATATATCCTCACAAATGCTGGTCGTATTTCGTCTAATCAACAAGTGAAAGAGGCAATACAGGGTACTTCTCAGCATCAGACTCAATCGATACCAGCTATAGAAATACAGAAGAAAATCCCGAAATCAACTCGTTTTATGAACTGGAATAATGAAGAATGAGGGAGTTTTTGACGCATCTGACAGATATGATCAATAGTTTGGATTTGCCGGTCAATGATGGTCATAAGATAAAAAAGGTTGAGGTTCCTACAACGGTCGATCAAGCTGAGTCGCTTTACTACAATAAGATGATGGACAAAACCGCGATGAGACAACTCATCAGTAGGTTGACACTTCATTTCGGGATTACGCATACGACGAATATCCTGGATCAAATAAAGAGTTTGGGTTTCGAACAAGCTACAAAAGCATCTATTTCATCAGGCATCGATGATCCTTACGCAGTACCTATTAAAGGATGGCTTGTAGAAGATGCAGAGAAACAGGGTTCCGCCTCGGAGCAGTCTCATCGTTGCGGGGGTCTACATGCTGTAGAGAAATTACGTCACTTGATCGAGACGTGGTATGCGACAAGTGAGTGTCCGAAGAGAGAGATGAATCCAAATTTCAGGATGACTGATCCTCTGAATCCAGTCCATATGATGTCTTTTTCAGGAGCCTGAGGAAGTATATCCCAAGTCCACCAATTGCTCGGTATGAGAGGATTGATGTCGGATCCACGAGGACAGGTAATTGATCTACCTATCCGTAGCAATCTGCGCGAGGGTTTATCTCTGACAGAATATATCATTTCCCGTTATGGTGCTCGCAAAGGAGTGGTGGATACTGCGGTACGAACATCAGATGCTGGATATCTCACACGTAGGCTTGTCGAAGTAGTTCAACATATTGTTGTGCGTGAAAGAGATCGTGGGACTATCAGGGGCATTGCTGTGAATCTTATTGGGGGGGAAGAGGGATCCACACGAACGATACCACAACAGAGACTAGTTGGACGTGTGTTAGCAGGCAATGTATATCTAGATATGAGACGTATTGCTATGCGTAATCAGGATATTGATAATGAACCCGCCAGTAACTCAGTAGTAGCGACTGAACCGATACATGTAAGATCTCCCCCGACACGTAAAAGCATTTTCTGGATTTGTCAATTGTGTTACGGCTGGGGTCTCGCCCACCACGACTTGGTGGAATTGGGAGAAGCTGTAGGTATTATTGCGGGCTAACCAATCGGAGAACCAGGAACCCAATTAACATCAAGAACTTCTCATACTGGTGGAGTATTTACGGGTGATATCGCAGAACATGTATGAATCCCGTTCAATGGAATCATCAATTCCGATGAGAAGTCATTATATCCCACACGTACGCGACACGGACAGCCCGCTTGGATGTGTCAAAATGAATTACCTATCTCTATTAGAAGTTAAAATGATACACACAATCCTGTGATTCCAGCACAAAGTCTACTTGTGATTCAAAATAATCAATATGTTGAATCGAAACGAATCACTGCGGAAGTCTGAGCCAAGGAGTTTCCTCTCAAGGAACGGATTAAGAGAAAGATCTATCCAAATTTAGAGGGGGAAACCTATTGGAATGGGGTCGTGTATCACTCGCCCGAAGATATACATAGTAATATTCATGTCGTGCGCAATAGCGGTCATGTACGGGTCCTTTCAGGAACCTCTAGTGATTCCAATGGGAATTCCTTTTATGAAGATCAAGATAGAATTGATACCAGATCCCATTCCAACGAGAGTAAACGCGAGCTTCGGGAGGTAAATTGGGAGAATATTAGTGTCATTAACTCTGGATGTTATCAGGAATGGATATGGGAGTCCGGAATCAATGTCGATTTTGAATCTATCAAAAGTGAATTGAATTCGTCGAGATTTGTTTCAACTCCTTCCATGGGTCGAGGTGGGGGAACAGAGGTGGTTCCTCTATCACCGGAACAGGAGGGTCGGTACAGGAAATTATCTTACGCAAATTCCGAGTTCCGTATACTCAATAACGTGATTTTGGATCGGAATGAAATTATTGCTATTTGCGAAGACTCGAAGTATCGAACCAACGTTTCGGGAGTTGTAAGATATGGTACTGCAGAAGTAGAACCCATTGATGAAGGAGAATTGGTTTCTGGCAGTGAAACAGCAAGTTCTAGATCGCGGTATAAAGTCACCAAAGGAGGTAACTCTTCCTTGATCCCTGAAGAAGTGTATACTATTTGCGAGCCTTCCTCATCCATTTTGGTGAAGAACAACAGTGTTGTCGAGGAGGGCACACAAATAACTTCTAATATTATTAGTCAGATGGGTGGGTTGGTTCGCATAGAAAAGATACCCAATAGTATCAAAATAAGAATCTTACCCGGATATATCTATTATCCGAAAAAGAAAACTAATATATCTAAACAGGCTGATACTTTGATTCCACCAGGGCATCTGATTCTCGGTGAATTCAAATCTGATAATTGGGTTTATCCCCAACCAGTTGCATCGGCTAGAAGAAGGAAGCCCTCTGTCTCAATAAGAACAGTTGTAGAATACAATGTACCTGGTGATTCTCCAATACGAATGCCTGAAATACCAAAGACAGAGAAAGACTTGGGAATTCAAGTCTTTACCTATATCTTTTACAGAGACGGCGAAGTAGTAGAAATAAGTGACAACACAGATATCCAATTGGTTCAAACTTGTTTAGTGGCTGATTGGCAAGAATCCCCCCCTCCCCCGGAAGGGTCGTATCTGTCTCTCACCAATATTAAGATAAGTGACAGTCTTAGCACCTTCCTCCAGGTTAACCCAATGGGACTTTCCAATCCGTTTTTGTCCCCTGAGACAAGAGCTGGGGAAGCTCCTCCACAACTGGCGCTCGGTGGGAAGCTATCCCCCATCAATTTGAATTCACGCGATGAGAATAAAAATAAAGAATTTGTCGGATATCGAGGTACTATTCATGTAGTACCCCAACAAGGTGCATCCTTCTTAATCCTATCACCATCCAATCTTTTTCGTAACCCCCTGCCCCCCGACCCAGACGGAGGGGTATATGGAAGGGGGGGTGCATATTCCGATAATTCTGGATCGGGGGGTATGACTGTCTTTCGTAACAACATAGATTCAAAAGATCCCCACTCGGATTCTGATGCTGGATCTATTTGGAGAGGTACCGCAGGACCAAAAGGAGTATTGACAGATTTTGGAGAATTTTATCCTACTACTGGTGGAAGGGGAAACAAAAAGTTGGGCCTTTTAGGTGATTCACAAAATAGCCCCTACTCTTTGTTGTTTTCCTACTCCGTATCAAGCAACAAAGTCTCTTTTGCCGAGGATCCCTTTGTCGATGAGTCAACAGATGCATCGGGACGTAGGTATTGGTATTCAATAGATGAAAATGAATCGATATTTGAATACTCCCCAGATTTATTGGTGGGAGGATGCTTCCCCAGATTGATCTTCCCCCCATCATATTTCCCCGGAGCAAGAATTCTGCCTATTAATCTCGGACTTCTGGTCAGTGAAAACGCATGCATTTACGGGGGTGATATCTGCCTCCAATCCGGCCAAATCATAGCTATTCACCGAGAATACTCACCAATCAGAACAGCCAAGCCTCTCCTAGCAACTGAGGGGGCGACTATTCATAAGAATTACGGAGATATCATTGGGAAGGGGGATACATTAATAACATTACTACACGATAGATCGAGGTCTGGGGATATTATTCAGGGTTTTCCAAAGGTTGAGCAGTTGTTGGAATCTCGTTCCACCGCTTTTACCTTAGCAAGAATCGAAGATATTTCTGATAGATGGAGGAGAACTATTACAAGATTAGTTGGTAATCCTTGGAGTCATTTCACGAGTGCCGGAATAGGTATGGAAGATTGTCAACTGGTTCCGATTGATCAAATTCAAAAGGTTCATGGATCCCAGGGGGTGTAAATATCCGATAGGCATATAGAAATCATCATTTGACAACTGACATCGAAAGTAGTAACGTTGGAAGATGGAATAACTAATGTTTTCTTACCCGGAGAGCTTATTGAATCATCATAAGCGTAACGAATGAATCGCGTCTTAAAAGAATCGAATTTCTACGAACCTGTTGTATTGGGAATGACAAAAGCATCTCTTAACACTACTAGTTTTATATCAGAGGCGAGTTTTCAAGAAACTACTCGGGTACTGGCTAGAGCCGCTATTCGGGGTCGAATCGATTGGTTGAAGGGACTGAAAGAAAATGTCATCCTTGGTGATCTCGTTCCCATTGGGACCGGCAGTCAGGAGGTTATTCGTCAACTAGATGTAGAGAGAAATACGGAATTTTATTTAGCTATTAGTGATTTTAACATCTTCAGTCGAGAGGCAAGGGATATTCCCCCTCATACTTATTACGGGAGGGAGCCGAGTTCCCACCATAGATTAATGATTCACGAAGGATTGAGACAACCCCTCCCCGGAGTCAATATTGGTGAATGAGATTCAGAATCATTTTGCGACGTAGCATCTCGGGTATGTCTCACTCAATAATCCCGACCAGTGAATCGTAATAATTACGTAACTTCCATAAAAATCAAATCAATCTGCGGCTTTTCGTAGTTCTTTTTTGGGGGGGTAAAATGCAACAGAAAAATTGGAATATCGATCCAGAAGGGATGATGGAGGCGGGGGTCCATTTCGGTCATCAAACCCAAAAGTGGAATCCCAAGATGTCACCTTATATATTTACGGAACGGAAAGGTGTTCACATTCCCGATCTAACTCAGACTGCTCGTCTCCTATCCGAAGCCTGTGATTCGGTATCCAATGCAGCGACGGAGGGAAAAGAATTCTCAATAGTAGGTACAAAATACCAAGTAGCTGATCTAATTGCATCGGCTGCGACGAAATCTCGATGTCACTACGTGAATGAAAAGTGGCTCGGTGGCATGTTAACGAATTGGTCCACTACAGAAACACGTCTTCAGAGATTTCAATATTTGCAGAATGAAGAAGATACGGGGGGGTTCGATCGACTCCCGAAAAAAGAGGCATCGATTCCGAAAAAACAATTACTTCGATTGAAGAAGTATCTAGGTGGAATTCAATATATGTCAAATTTACCCGATATTGCGATAATTACTGATCAACACGAATAATCCACTGCTATTAGAGAACGTATCACTTCAGGTATTCCTACAATCTGTGTCGTCGATACAGATTGCGATCCAGATCTCACAGATATTCCGATTCCAAGTAATGATGATGCGCGGTCCTCCATTCGACGGGTACTGGATAAATCAACACTGGCTATTTCTGAGGGTCGTTCGAACTCAAAGATATTGAACTTAATAGATAGTGAAATCAGTAACTATCCCAACTATTCGTGGTAGAATGAAACAGAGACTTACCCCAGAGACAGCAATATGCTGTGACTCTATTATGGGGACAACCCTGGGATTATGTAGTGATTAGGAATCCACTTGATTGTTCTGTGCAAATCATTCTTCCCCACGTTGATTCCTGATAAGGAGGTAATACGAATTCCGAACAATTGTCCATTCATGGGATTGATAATCTATATCAAGTATCGGGCGTGGAAGTGGGTCAACATCTCTATTGGCAAGTAGGAAATTTCCAAGTTCATGCACAAGTTCTTGTAACTTCCCGGGTAGTAATTGCTATATCATTGGGTTTATCTACCGCAGCTACTCGGGATTTGCAAACCATCCCGACTGGCAGTCAAAATTTCATTGAATATATTCTTGAATCTATTAGGGATCCGACTAGAACTCAGATGGGGGAAGAAGGGTATCGTCCCTGGGTTGCATTCATTGGAACTATGTTTCCATCCATTTCTGTTTCTAACCGGTCAGGTGCTCTGTTTCCTCGGCGAGTTATCCAATCACCTCATGGAGAGTTGGCTGCACCTACGAATGATATCAATACAACTGTTGCATTAGCTTTGCCTACATCAGTGGCATATTTCCACGCGGGTCTAAACAAGAGAGGTCTTAGTTACTTCGGTAAATACATCCAACCCACTCCAGTACTGCTACCTATTAATATTCCAGAAGATTTCACTAAACCTTCACCACCTAGTTTCCGACTCTTCGGAAATATATTAGCTGATGAGTTGGTAGTAGCTGTCCTCGTCTCTCTAGTACCCCTAATTGTTCCCGTACCTATGATGCTTCCAGGATCATTCACAAGTGCCATTCAAGCTTTGATTCTTGCGACTCCAGCTGCAGCTTATATAGGGGAATCCATGGAGGGTCATCATTAACCGAGTTTCGATTCCGACGAATCATCGGATTAGGATCGTGGTATTCGACAGGTACTCGGGCCACCTCTTGGAGTAGCAAAAACTGTTTCTGTGGTATAATAATATGATACCCCCCTCCTATTAGAGGGGGGGGGGGAAATCCTACTACTCCCATTTCCATTCAAAGGGATGGGGATGGAAATGACAATAGTGATTCCCACCATTCGACTCGAGCATTCCCTCCAGTCTGCAGGGGGGGACGAATCACAAGATGTTCCGCAATTCGTGGGAATCTTTGTCACCTCGGGAACCAATGATACCGATACTTACTAGTATCTCCTATCGTGTTACAACAAGGAGTTGAATCTCATCCGGGCCGTGGCTGGAATTCCTCATCATGAAGTACTATATTTTCATCCAATTGCTGCATTACGGGTAACGAGTGAGATTGGTGGATTCTCGTCGGGGGAATGGCTTTATTTCTCGCCCACCGGTATTGCTATTTCAATGCTTCGAATAGAAACAAGTGAATCGGAAGGAACATTTCAACCCATCAGCGGCTCTGAGTGAATTTTCACAGAATTATTCCAGTAGGCATTGATCTTTGCTAAGTCGGAATTGGTTGAATTAAATAAAAAAGAGGAGATTAATACGAACCCCTTGATTCCTGCTGCTTCTGTTATTGCTGCCGGATTAGCTGTAGGCCTCGCTTCTATTGGTCCCGGTGTTGGTCAAGGCACTGCCGCGGGTCAAGCAGTAGAAGGTATTGCGAGACAACCAGAGGCAGAGGGTAAAATTCGAGGCACTTCATTGTCAAGTTTAGCCTTCACGGAAGCTTTAACAATCTATGGACCAGTTGTAGCCCTAGCACCGTTATCTGCAAATCCTTTCGTTCGATCCACCCACAGTGAGGGGTACTTGGGGAGCCCTGTACCCCCTCCCCAATCGGACCCTTTCCAAATCGATTATCTGATTGGGAGATTATCTTATTCAGGGGGGGGGGTCTGACAGAAAATCCTCGATCAATCTATTTTATCGATTCCTTCTCGCGACTCTCCAAGTTATTTTGTGAATCCCCCCCCCCACATCAGTATGGAATGAACCAGTTGATTGCTCCGTTCCATTCCCACGTCAGTTCTATTTTTTATCTAGTGTGTAGGTATTCCCTCCGAATCCATGATTCTATTCCAGGTCAGATTGAAGGAATTATGTAGGATTTAGATAATCCCTTGGGAGGGGGAGGGAGCATGAGAAGTATAAGTGACATCGCCGTCTCTACGAGTCATTGGACTCCTGCCGCGGGTTTTGGTTCGAATACCAATATCTTGGAGACAAATCCGATTAATCTGATTCTAGTTTCGGGTGTACTATTTTATTTTGGAAAGGGAGTGTGTGCGAGTCGCATATCTGAATGAGATAACTGGATTCCTCCGGTTGCATTTGGAACAGGAGTAGATGCAAAATCCCGACGAATTACTTGCAAATGAGTGACATCATGTAAGAACCAGAGCATTTCGTGAAATCGGTAGAAACTTTATTGCTTTCACCGACTGATAGGGGAATATCATCAATACGGCTAAAGCTGAATCGCTTGAAGTCTAAGCAAGAATTCGGGTCCTCTTCCCCCTGCTGTGCAAAGATTCCAAAGCATGGTCGGAGATTTCTTCGATATACAACACTCATATCGGGAATAGCCCCACCTCTCTCATTTCTCGCGGGGGGAGGTAAAATCTACCGGTAGGAACCAAATTTTGTTCAATCTGCTGAATAGACAACCCATCTGGAATGAATATTATTCAGAGGAAACGACTTCGCTGGTAGGAGGAGTATCGTCCAGAAGAGCCCTCGATGATTTTCAAGTTTCAGCAATTTGATTTCCACCTGTGGACTACATTCATAGGGATGGCAGGTCCGTGAAGATATTGGATTTTCTTATCCTATCGAGAGGTACGGGCGGGAAAGCCGAATGAATCGAAAGATCCATGTTCGGTTTGGGAAGGGACCACAGATCTCTGGGAACCGGAGATATATAATCTACTTTCATTGACCAATCTACTGGAGAATTGTAAGGGAACAATCTTGAGTACTATTCGTGACGCGGAGGAACGTTATAAAGAGGCTACCGAAAAACTCAAGCAGGCTCGGACTCGTTTGCAACAAGCAAAAGTGAAAGCGGATGAGATCCGCGTGAATGGACTCACGCAAATGGAGGGGGAGAAGCGGGATCTCGTTGATGCGGCTGATGAAGATCCAAAAAGATTGGAGGATAGTAAAAATTATACTATTCGTTTTGAAAAACAACGGGCAATTGAACAGGTTCGCCAGCAAGTCTCTCGCCTTGCCTCAGAAAGAGCTCCGGAGAGTCCGAATAGTCGTTTAGATGGCGAATTGCATTTGCGCATGATTGATTATCACATTGGCCTATTCCGGGCCATGGAAAACGCAGCTGATTAGCTTCCGTATTAGCTTCCGTAGGTCCCATTTCTCAAGAAGATAGTAAATAGATGCTAATGGTAATAAATATTCGACCCGGCGAAATTAGCAGTATTATTCGCAAACAAATTGAGGGATATGTTCCAGAAGTAGAGGTTGTCAATACCGGCACCGTACTCCAAGTCGGAGATGGGATCGCTCGCATTCATGGTCTTAACGAAGTAATGGCTGGTGAATTGGCAGAATCTGAAGACGGTACAGTAGGAATTGCTCTGAATCCGGAATCTGATAATGTCGGGGCTGTATCGATGGGTGATGGTTTGGCCATACAGGAAGGAGGTTCTGTAAAAGCAACGGGAAGGATTGCCCAAGTACCAGTTAGTGATTCCTTCTCAGGTCGTGTCGCAAATGCTTTAGCTTAACCCATTGATGGCAGAGGCCAAATTCCAGCTTCTGAATCTAGACCGATTGAATCCCCTGCTCCGGGGATTATTTCAAGGCGTTCCGTATATGAACCCTCACAAACGGGTCTTATTGCTATTGACTCTATGATCCCCATAGGACGCGGCCAGCGAGAGTTAATAATTGGAGACAGACAGACGGGTAAAACAGCAGTAGCTACAGATACAATTTTGAATCAGAAAGGTCAAAATGTTATATGTGTTTATGTAGCGATTGGTCAAAAAGCCTCCTCCGTAGCTCAGGTAGTGAATACTTCTCAGGATCGTGGCGCCATGGAATATACAATTGTGGTATCGGAGACTGCAAACTCTCCGGCTACTCTGCAATATCTCGCCCCCTATACAGGAGCAGCTCCGGCTGAATACTTCATGTATCGTAAACAACATACCCTGATTATCTATGATGATCTTTCTAAACAAGCTCAGGCTCATCGACAGATGTCTCTCCTACTGAGAAGACCACCCGGACGAGAAGCATATCCAGGAGATGTTTTTTATCTACATTCGCGTCTCTTGGAAAGAGCGGCTAAATCAAGTACCCAATTAGGTGAAGGTAGCATGACCGCTTTGCCCATCGTCGAGACCCAGGCCGGAGATGTCTCAGCCTACATCCCGACTAATGTCATTTCTATCACTGATGGACAGATATTTCTATCAGCGGATCTATTCAATGCTGGAATTCGACCGGCAATCAATGTGGGGATTTCCGTATCTAGAGTAGGATCCGCCGCTTAGATCAAAGCCATGAAACAAGTAGCTGGTAAATCAAAATTGGAATTAGCTCAATTTGCTGAATTAGAAGCTTTTGCCTAATTTGCTTCTGATCTCGATAAAGCTACTCAAAATCAGCTAGCAAGGGGTCAGCGGCTACGTGAGTTACTTAAACAATCTCAATCATCCCCACTATCGGTAGAAGAACAAGTAGCTACTATTCATACCGGAGTTAATGGATATTTGGATATATTGGACGTCGAGAAGGTGAAGAGATTCCTGGTTCAGTTACGTGAGTATATAACAACCAATAAACCCGGATCCGTCGAAATTATTCGTTCTACCAAGATGTTTACGGAACAAGCAGAGATGCTTTCAAAGGAAGCTATTAAAGAATATACGGAACTTTTCTTGCTTCGCGAGAAGTAAAAAATAACTTTCAGAACACGCAAAATATGTCTTGAGTAGGGGGTGGGAGGAAAGAAAAAGGATCAGAAGCCATTTGCAATTTGCAAACACCCATCAGTCGTATACACGGAATTACGTCCAATAGGATTCGAACCTATATTGGAGGTTTAGAAGACCTCTGTCCTATCCATTAGACGATGGACGCCCCCCCCCCCCGAGGGGGGGGGCAGGAACTATGCTATGGACAAACAAAAACAATAACTTCGGTTTGTTCAAGGTATGGCTGCGTAGCGGGAGCCAGAACCCAAGCCTAGATTAGCGGGAATCGGGAGATGGAGAAGGGTAACTTAAACCGGTTCAATTGGTGAGCGGGTAGCGGGAATCGAACCCGCATCAGTAGCTTGGAAGGCTAGGGGTTATAGTCGATGCTACTGAATGAGTTCATTATGGCATCTCTAATTCAGAACCGAACGTGAAGGTCTCCCTTCATTCGGCTCCTCTATGGAATGGATAGTAGAAGGAGGAGCTTGAGGGAGATGAATATCCCCAGATACAAGCATAGAGAGATTCTTTTTCACTCTTCGCTGCGTAAACAGAGAAATGGAAAGCATTGGAATCTCATTCCGAAGACTCATTGCGGATATCTCCTCCTTCTCGACCAGGGTTACATTGCTGGTGAGAAGGATCCATAGCATCTATGTCAGTTTCTTCCGTATCCGACGAGACGGGAACACACTTCCTAGATGATCCCTGTGGAAAAGCATATTACTCCCACGACTCGTGAAAATACTTTGTCGAATCGAAGGTCAGCCGATGTCTCTTCCGGTTACTTCGTTTCTTATTTCTATAGATGACAATCCTTAGGAGAATATTTTTTCTTTCACCGAGTTATAGAATTGTCCACGAAATGCTTGATAATCCTGGTAAATAAGGATCGATCTTTTCATAACTATTTGGCTCGGATTCATTACTGGATCAGAGATTCAGTGACGATGAGACAAATATTTCGGGTTGCTATCCATAGATTCTACACTAGTTGTTCCGGGACCTCTGGATCCTGGAAAAATTCCGCTTCATTATTCCGATATGCAACTGGTTCGACTTCGCAAACGTAGGAATATATAGGAATGACAGGAATAACGCTTTCTACACCGACACTCATTGTAGGAAAGTATGTGGACTTCCCTTAGAAATAAAGCTTTTCGATCGAGTGAGAAATCAATTTGAAAGATCCCTCAGCTACCTGGTTCGAAAATGAAGCGAATCACACTTTTACCACTAAACCATACCCGCCACGATTGGATTGTATCATATATAAGTCTTTCCTGTCTAAGGATGGGTTGTAGCCAAAAGTGTTAGTAAAAAGGAGCTCCCCCCCCCCCCCCCCGTTTCAAATATCCATCTCCGGAATTCAGTGTTTAATGAGAAATTTTCTTGCTTCCGGAGATGGTACGACAGAATTACAAATTTCCCTTACGGGCTGCTGATAGAGCAATTACTAGTGGTCCTGATGCAACTACTAATGCCAGAACAGCAAGTTGTGCAATTAGTTCTAGATTCACCACCTACCTCCTCATCTTCAGAAATATCTAAATCAAAGCGGTCCCCTTTTCCTTTCGCAATTATCCCCCGCCTCCTCCCACTACTTCAATAGACACTCCCGGAATGGTGTATCTGAAATACAGGAGATGTTTTTGTGTGGCCATGACAAATTGAAATTGGTACAATTAAATGAGAGATGGTGATTCACGTAAACGAGGAAATCTCGCATTTCATTCCTCGTTTCTCGAAATGTATAAAGAATCGGGAGATAAGTAATGACATCAATCCCGGATGGGCAGATGATTCTGGCCCTTATTAGTGCCTCTCTAACAAGTATCTTAGCCGTAAGATTGGGTCTCGCATTGTATCGGTAACTGGTTCGTCACCGCATAGATAGGCAGCCTGGCTGATCGCGGCTAGGCTGGGAGATTCCAATCCCGGCTGAATGAAAGTGATTCATTCAAGAATCTGATTCTCGGAGGAGAATCGGGGGGGGGGGGGGGGAAGGAGAAAATGATGCTTCCTATTCGGGATTGAACTTCGCCTTGTAACAGATTTCTCAGACACGCCGTCTCCTATACTTCCATTGAAGTATGGACTTCCGTCCCAGCCTCGTGGTAAAGTCCAAAGGATTCCACCGCATGGAGAGATGGCCGAGAGGTCTAAAGCGTCGGATTGCTAATCCGTTGTACAATACATTTGTACCGAGGGTTCGAATCCCTCTCTCTCCCCCAATAATTAACTGATCCGTTGGACAAGGCAATTCCGACGAATTGCATATCGGACTTCATTTATTCTTTGCGCCCGGGGTTACGCCCAGGGTCGTTTGATGGGAATCCAAAAACGAAGAGGAAACAGAAGAGATAACTACTGTATAAACGAATAGCTTAAGAGTAAGCATGACCTAGTCCCCCTGATCGTAACTAGAAGTGAAACGGAACGGAACACATTTTTCATATTTATACCATACGTTTCTTCTTCGATTCAAAGAAGGAATAGGAAGAATCAGGAATCTGCTGAGGTGAATAACATATATCCGACTCGAACGTCTTCTCCTCCGGGATATCCTTTTTCTTTTGAATGAATCGATTTGAGTCCGAGTCGTTGCAAGTAAATTGGCGCATTAGGTACTACGAAATGCTCAATTGGATTCATCGCAGTGTAAGAAGGAGGGATGGACTTCCCCCAATCCCAACTGCGATATTTATTAGTATAGCCGGGAGGGGTCAGTTTCCCCTCCCGGCGAGTCAGCTGGTGGCGGGGGTGCAAAGGTATGGGGGAATAAGAGCGAGATCCCACTCCTTCAATGACATCTCACTAATCTCTCTCCGTTTTCCTAATTTTTTTTCGTTTTATGAACATTATCAATCTTACCAATAGTTAAAACTAACCATAATACAGAAGGTGGGCGACTCGATTCCATTAGTCAAAGTGAAGGTGGGGAAGGAAGGGAGTGAGTGACCCCGCCTCACGATAGGAATTGGGGATTCTATTCCGAAGCAGCAATCTGGTTGGAATGGATCTCGAATCTGAATCCCATAATATATCAGTTTTCAACCCCCCACCTACTTTGGGGTTTATCATTCCGCTGGGGGGGGGCCGGATCCCCAATCCCGAGTGGTTTACTACCGGAAACTCACCGAAGCCTGCCATACGAAAGCTAGAAGTAGGAAAAACGCTGGTATAACTGGCATTACATCCACAATCGGATCAGAAATAGCATAAGCTTCAGGTAACCTAGCAAGAGAAGCGTCACTCAGGTGTAAGGGATTCCCCGTATCAGTGTTAAACGGAACTATCATTTTCATCCTCCAATGGCGGAAATTTTCACCCCGGTACGGTGCGGGGACAATTACCAATCAGTCGACCCATTGAGTACATACTGTTACGGATACTTCCATCCGAATAGAGGGGGGTAGATATTTGCGGCGTCATAAATATCTACAGCATTTCGACGGAATCAATGATTGAATGGTTGGTGAAACAAATCCCTTCACACCAAGTTTCACGGGAATTTATTATCTTTTGATTCCTAGTTACCATCTTTCAATTCCTGCCGGAGTCGTATCTGCACAACCCATTCAGGAAGGGGGGTTGACATGAGAGTCGAAGTATGGGATATTCATTATATCAAATATGTATGGGGCGTGGCCAAGTGGTAAGGCAGCGGGTTTTGGTCCCGTCATTCGGAGGTTCGAATCCTTCCGTCCCAGATCTTGATGCATAAGTAGATACACCCCATCTCCTTTTCTGTGATCTTTTTTTTTTCCTTCTTTTGTGGGAGAGTCAGGAACGTTCTAAATTGGGACGGACTACTCCGAGTCCCTCCTCCCACCTATTGATGGATCGTCCAGTTCATGTTACGACGGTGAGCCGGATATAGCAATAGATCCCGGGGCGAAAAACAATATTAAGAATAATTCATGAAATTAGCCTATTGGATGTATGCCGGACCCGCTCATATCGGTACTCTACGAGTAGCCAGTTCCTTTAAGAATGTACATGCCATAATGCATGCTCCTCTGGGAGATGACCATTTCAATGTAATGTGATCTACGTCGGAGAGGGAGAGGGATTTCACCCCAGTAACTGCTAGTATAGTGGACCGTCACGTATCAGCACGTGGATCTCAGGAAAGGGTTATTAATAATATAAATCGAAAAGATGAGGAATAATGTCCCGATCCAATTGTCTTGACGCCTACATGTACCTCTAGTATCTCACAAGAAGATTCGCAGAATTTCGTGGATCGAGCTTCTATCTATTCTACGTCTGATGTAATTCCCGCAGATGTCAATTACTATAGAGTCAATGAGCTTCAAGCAGCAGATAGGACTTCAGAGCAAATAATTCGCTATTATTTGGATAAAGCTCGTAGACGGGGTACATTGGATCGGTCTCTGACAGACGCGCCCTCAGCAAATATTATTGGAATATCCACTCTGGGTTTTCATAACCAACATGATTGTCGCGAATTGAGACGTCTACTGCAAGATTTAGGAATCTTAGTCAACCAAATAATTCCAGAAGGAGGATCTTTGAGGGATTTGGAGGATTTACCAAAAGCTCGGTTTAATATAGTTCCTCATCGCGAAGTGGGTCTAATGACAGCAATCTTTCCGGAGAAGGAATTTGGGATGCCTTACATATCAACCACTCCGATGGGAATCTCAGATACAGCCGAATTCATTGGACAGATGGAGAAGTATATAAATGCGTGGGCTTCCGCCTTGCCGAAAGAGAGAGTCAATTATGAGTCGTATATTGAAAATCAAACCAAATTTGTTTCTCAGGCGGCTTGGTTTCCAAGATCCATCGATTGTCAGAATCCGACTGGAAAAAAAGCAGTAGTATCTGGTGATGCCACCCACGCAGCTTCGATTACTAGAATACTCACTAGAGAAATGGGAATTCGTGTTATTTGTTCGGGTACTTATTGCAAACACGACGCGAAGTGGTTTAATGAGCAGGTTCAGGGCTTACGTGATGAGATATTAATTATGGAGGATCATACCAAAGTTGGAGATACGATAGCTTGTATTGAACCTCCTGCGATCTTTGGAACCCAGATGGAACGCCATATCGGTAAACGTCTCAATATTCCATGCGGGGTTATTTCTTCACCCGTCCATATCCAGAATTTTCCGCTAGGATACCGACCTTTCCTAGGTTACGAAGGAACTAATCAGATAGCCGATCCAATCCATAATTCATCCAATCTAGGTATGGAAGATCACCCACTAGACGCTTTTGGCGGACACGATACTAAAGAAGTGGTTACCAAATCATTATCTACAGATAGAATTCTGAATTGGACCCCCGAGAGTCAATTGGAGTTAAGCAAAATTCCTGGTTTCGTGAGGGGTAAAACTAAGAAGAATACGGAAACTTCCGCGGAACAAAATAACATTACGGAAATTACGGTTGAGGTGACGTATGCGGCTAAAGAAAAACTGAATGCTTAACATAGAATAAATTCCGAATGTTACTGATTCGGGGTTGTTGGGACAGCTCTTCCCGACGGGCAGCCGCAGGTAGTATCAGTAGATCTTATTGAAATTGTTGTGGTGGTAACAATCTCCCGGTAAGAAAATAACATTTGAACTCTGGATATTACGGTAAAACCTCGTCTAAAACGATATGGTGGAAAGCGACGTGTGGCTCGAAATCGAGATCGTTTATGCGGAGTTTTGCAGCCGCCATTTCCGGATCCAAGGGAAATGTTTCCGTTTCAACGTTTCTTGAAATTCGCCATCTAACGAAACTTGAATGATTATGTCGTATTCCTGGCCCCAAGTCTATCCGATCGGGGATAATATCTATGGTTACTCCACGGAATGAAGCTACCGAGCTCCGTCAGTCCGCATTTACAGAAGGAGCAACTGTCTTCGTCGATAAATACTCCCATTGAATATTCATAATTCAATCCCATCCGTATGGAGTCAATTTCCTTGAGATGCAAATATTCCATTATTTGATTTTGATTGAGTGTGAGGATTTCCATGACGCGTCCAAAATCACAAATCAGTTGCTGAATGTGATTCTTCACAATGGGTCGATCAGAACGAGTTCCGTCGCTACCACTTCTCGATTCGAAAGACCCTCGGAGTGAGGCTTAAACCTACGGATTTTCGGAATTGATCTACGAACGGGAGAATATCGAATACGCACAGTTGAAGCCCTCGGTAGAGAGATCCCTCTCATACTTCCATGGTGGGGGCTCGAACGGAGTCATAATCGGTAAGAGATAACTCGAAAAGTGGATGGGGATGCGTGTCTGTCTCCCCTAAAACTTGCGTGAGTTAGGAGTATTTTCTCTATAATTGAAAAGAAAGGAATGGAATGGAGAGGTATATAGCTGGTGTTCCTCCATACCCTCGGAGTCATGGCTTGAGCCGTATGAAGTTGAAATTTCACGTACGGTTCTATAGGGGGGAAGGGGATTCGTTTCTCCGTACCTATCCGACTAAACTACTTACCGAATAACTGCAATTGATGTCCAATCCCGGCGAGAGGGAAAGTCTATTCAGGAAGTTGGATTTCATGATCCACGAAAGGAACAAACTCAATTAGATGTTTCTGCTATCATTTATTTCCCGGGAAGAGGAGCTCAAACAACAGAAACTGTTCGTGATATATTGAGGCGAGCAAAGGTCTTTAAACAGGTTGAAATTGATTCTTAGGAGAATTCAACGAGCTCAGTCCATATTTTTTTGCAAATGTTTCTATACTATCCCCTCCTCTTCCTCGCATTCTACATATATGCAGTATTTGTCATACCCATGAAAAGTAGTATTTCGAGGAATAGGTACTGGCTATCTGTCAAATCTTTCCTCGAAAGAAGTGATGTTAGATACTTCTTGACAGGTAAAAAGAGGAAGAGGAAGTAAAAGTCCCAGTCGGTGGTGAAAAGGGTGAAGATGATTCACGAGGAATTAATAGGGATCCCGACTCCATCCTGGATTCGTAGATCCCGTATAACTCCTCGTGATCACTCACGGGAATAAGCCACTGCTTATCCCAGTCTTAAGCGTCGAGAAAGTAATATCCCATCCCAGCCTGAGATTTATCTATTCCAACGAAACAATCTAGTCGATATTGAAAATACCATACTCATCCCCCCTGTTAGTTTATTCCTCCCCACATCCATTCCTCCTAGTCCGATTATGCTTACAATTATCCGAAGGTCGATCGATACCACTTCCTCCATTCTGGGGGTTTACTACCCGACAAAGTTGCCAAGGCGGAGCTGCTGAGTTGATGACAATGGGGTGGAGCTGCTGAGTTGATGACAATGGGGTGGAGCTTCGAGTTAAGCGACAAGCATGAAGAGCCTGAATCAGAAGATGGAACCGTCAATAGAGATTTCTATCCGGAAAATTGATATCCCGAGTCCCATTTACCCACCCAATCCCTCCCTTTTATCAACTGATTGGTGCTTAAAAGCTAATCAGTAGACAATTAAGAGATAATCTCGAGATGGGCTTGTTTGTCTAAAAAGGGGGTCACTATCTAACAAATATTCTAATAATTCGTGTGGGGATGAGCGGGAATCGCCCAACTGGGGAGTGTTTTCCCCCGGCTGAATCATTTGAGTCTGCTGAGTCAAGAGCACAATAAACTCCTAAAATGGTTTTAAATCACTCTCCCTTAGAGAAGAATCTGAGGGTCTTGCATGTGAATCTCATCCAGAAAGAGTGATTCGTGGGATATGGGGATAATTACCGACACGACGAATCTCTCCGACGGGTTGCGTCACCACGGGAGATCCAGATATCTGGGAGGTTACTTCTATGAGAGCTGCACGCAAAGTCCCGGCCGGATTGGGCGAGTTACGGGAAAGAAAAGGAATGGATTCAAATTGGGAATGCTTCTTACACACCCTCCTCTTCCAAGACGATCTCCATTCAGTGGCCCGTAACCCTTACTTAAAGGGATCAATTACTGATTCGGTAGGATGTTCCAGAAGGGGATATAGTATGATATCTGCGAGACGATTAATCAATGGAACACGTAAACAGGATTTTTCGGAGATTCCTCTTTCAAAATTTGATCAAAATTGATTTGGTGATTCCGAAACGGATCCATATTTTGATGCACTTTCAGAAGGAATATGCCTAGTATCGGAAATTGCTTTCTCGTCGCAGGTGGAGGAACCCCTATCTATGAAAGGGGTTGGTGAATGGAAGAATTCCCGATCCGTCTATTCGATATCTCCATTCGTGGAAGACAGATTCCCACATTCCGATTGTGTTTCGGATATGAAGTTACCCCATAGTTTCCATCCAGAGGCTTCAATTCGAATCTTTCGTCGACAAGTCGAGGATGCTCCGTTTCCACATCCGCCGAGACTAACCCTTCGGGGTTGTAAAGAGTTGTCAACAGATTTTCCCCGGGAGGGGAAAAATGGTTTAGCTACCTTACTATGGAATCCCTACACTTACGAGATCGAATCGTTATTAATGCCTTCGCGGAAACATTTTTCCGGATTACAATCAGAGTCTTCTACATCTACATCCGATCGGAGAAATATTATTTGGAAGCAAATTGGTGCCGCTGGATTCAACTCAGAAGCATTGAAAGAGGATTCTTATCCCACCAAGAGTTCATGTATCCATTACGGAAGATATGAAAATTATTCTATCTTAGCTTTCGGGGGAACCCAATATCCAGCTAAAAGATGGATCTATTACATTTTGACACCCAGCTAATTTTATTTCCGTTGTTGGCTTCACCCTCACCGAATGCGTACCGGAAGATTATCCAGGAGTCGCGTCCCATTCCCGGGCTATATCTTGGGTATCCAATTAAAAATTGAAGAAATTCGAGTCGTAAGGCGTAGATGAATCGTATATCACCACGTCTACCATTTAGGGAATCCCTTTTTGGAACCCCAACCATGCTCCTAATTGAATCGATGGCAAGAGGTAATTTCTGCGATGGCTCCGGACGTCTAGTTAGTAAATTGGCTCGGACTACTTGGACAGATGATGAGATCTCAGAGAGATTCCTCCGGTTGTGGAAAATCATTTCTCTCTACTACGGCGGGTCGAAGAATAGAGGTGGGTTAAATAGATTTGAGACACATATTACGACTCCCATGCGACAAAACTTCGGCATGTAAGCAACAAGAGTACAATGCGTCTGATCCGACGTAAGTCTGATTCAAGAATATTCTTAGGGACTCCTCGGGGGAACTGCAAAATGACTCCTCATTTTCAGTCTAGGAGCATCTCAAATAGTCGGAGGTTTTGGCATCTGGAGATAACCCAGCCCGTTTCGGTACCACATGGTGTATATAAATATGAGTGGGGGGGGGGAGGGGGGTTATTTTAGCCCCCCCCCCTCTACCTTCCATCATTTTATACAGCCATTAGCTATCTGTTAGGCAGAAAATACCAGGCTGTCACAGCTTCCAAAAATACATAAGAATATAAATAATTTGTTGGTTTTCTTAACGAAGTGTTAGATATAAAATAAAATACGGGACTGGAGTCACTCCATTTCTGAATATTACCCCGATTCGTACTACGAAAAATTTATCGATCCTTTCCCTTTCTATGGTAATTCACTACTTCTTCCGGAATATAGTTTAATCACTGGCTTAGTCGTAATCGTCATTGTCGACTTGGTATCCGAAGGGAAAGACACACTCCTGCTTCACGGAATCGCGTTAACTTCCTTGGTGACTAGCATGGTATTCCTGTCGCGTCAGTGGGAAACAGAATCTCTCTCGATTGCCTACGGAACTCTTCGAATCGACACTTTCAGCAATATCTTCAGATTACTTCTCCTGATCTGCTCATTACTATCTGTCTCACTATCGGTTGGTTACATCCGATGCACAAAAACAGCTTTGACGGAATTTTCACTATTCACATCAACTGCGGGTCCGGGGGGAATGTCTTCATGCCGCGCGAATGATTCGGTAACTATTTTTGTATCTCCGGAACGTCTAGGCCTATCCTCCCTACCTTCCATCCGGATACATGAAGAGGGATATAAGATCCAACGAAGCGGACTACGAAGTTTCTACTAATGGGTGGGGCAAGTTCGTCTATCCTAATCCATGGCTTCTCTTTATTATATGGATTATTCGGTGGAGAGACTCAACTCTACAAGATAGTCAATGGACTCGTATCCAACCAGATGTATGATTCCCCGGCGATCCATACCTCTATCACGTTTATCATCGTGGGAATGGGTTTCAACTGTCGTTGGTTCCGTTTCACCAATGGACTCCCGATGTATATGAAGGAGTGCGATTCGCTCGGAGGGAATCAATTCGTTGCAAATAATCTTATGCAAATTGATTGATTCCCTCCGTAATACCCTACGGGCATGTGAAGAAGATACAAACTTCTTTTCGTTATCCCCATCAACGACCAACTCTTACCGCAATTCCACGAATTGTTACTCGTATTGGACTCACGAGAATTATCCCTTATTTTGTGTAGCGGGTAAAGCAGAGTGGGGGAGAAATGCAATTCAATAGGTACCCCCTCCTATCTCCTATTTTGTATTTCTCGAAGTTGGTTCGTTATGGGTAGGTTTCTCAAAGAATAATTAAATGAATTTTGTGATGGAATTGATATTTTACCCCGTGTAATAGCCTCCCCTTGGAACACAAATTTGATTGGTTTTGATCCTTCAGAAACCACGGATACAGTGGAGGCATCCGTCAACAGAGAAATTCGCCCCAAGACGGTGCCGCCATGCCTGCTAGGGACGAAGAAAATCACATTCCTCCCCAATACCTTTCCTCACTCCAGATGTGGGGGCGAAACGATTGTAAGATGGAGACTCTTTTAAAAAGGAATCACTGATAGGGGATTTCCCGAGAAGCTACCAATTATTACTCATATTGAATTACCGAGGAAGAAGTGGATTTGATACACACACGGGGAAGGTTCTGGGAGCTTAGAAATCTCTTACGAACTAGGAAGCCGTGTGAAGTGAGAATTTCATGCACGGTTCTGAATGAGCGGGAAGATCGAGGATCTCCTCTCCGACTCTAACTCTCCTACACCAGTCGTTGCTTCTTTTTCTGCTACTTCCAAAGTAGCAGCTCTAGCTTTATCTACACGACTCCTCGGTATTACTTTCTCATTACCTATCCAGTGAATGGCATCTCGCTTTGGGAATATTAGCTACCCTTAGCATGGTATTGGGGAATCTATTGCTGTTACTCAGACAAGCATGAAACGTATGCTAGCATATTCCTCATAAGCCAAAATCGGATATATTCTGATTGGAATACTTGCTGCGGATCCTGATAATGGCTATGCGAGTATGATAAGTTATACTTCTATCTACATATTCATGAATCTAGGGACTTTCGCTCGCATCACTTTATCTGGTTCACGAACCGGAACTGATAACATTAGGGATTATGCGGGACCATACATGAGGATCCTGTTCTAACATTCTCTCTAGTTATACGTTTACCATCCCCAGGGGGTATCCCTCCATTAGCAGGTTTTTCCGGTAAACCCTACCCCTTCTGGCATGGATGGAAAGCTGGCTCGTACCCATTAGTTCTGGTAGCTCCCATTACAAGTGTCATTTCTATATATCACTATCCGAAGATAATTAAATTAATGTTCACCGAAGGGGGTGACACATCAACAATTTACATACAGGATCCATTAGTTTCTCCATCTACTTCGATTTCGAAGAGTTCCATTGAATAGCTATGATTGTTCGTGTACCAGCATCAACTCTACTGGGTATATCAATGGATCCCATCATCGAGATTACACGGAATACTTCATTCCAGACCTATTTTGAGTTGTCACATGAAATAATGGAATCTTTCTGAATGATTTGTATCCAAAGCCACTTCCGTCGCTCAACTAGTCCATTTCCGTAATTGGTGATGAAACAGTGTCGGAGAAATGATCACGCGCCTCCCAATGATCATTCGTCTCTTCCGGAGGAGATATAAGTATTTCCTGATGGTATCCATAATATTGTTCAATCCTTTGCAGTACTACAAGGATTGAACCCTCCTAATGGTACATGCGACTAAGTGATTCCCATATGGGAGCGGTTGTGTAAATGATTCGGTTCACACCCCCAGTCTTCTGCTCCGTAGCAATTCAGGTCGCTTCCCGATGAATTCCATGCTCCAATTTCGTCTAATGGATAAGTCATTTCATCCGATACCTGTACGTTCAAGGCGGGGTTGCTTCAGACTTCTAGAAGAAAGCAAAAGAGACCAATTCTTCTTTCCGCCGCAGATTCTTTCAATTTAATAGAAACGGGGTTGCGCTCGACGGCATTCTGATGTACACTATCAATGGATCAAATTCAGAAATCCTTTCGAGGGGACTCAAAATCTTTGGACTTGAAATCTTTCCTCGTCAAATCTCCCTCTACTGAGACCGAGGGATCTCAAAACGAGAGTGATAGATAACAAGGAAAATTATGTCTTGCAATCGACGGCATTCTGAGTTACAATAGAAATGGGTCGAATTCATAGATCCTTTCGAGGGGAACTCAAATCTTTGGAATTGAGATCTTTCTCGTCAAATCTCCCTCACTGAGGGAGATCCGATCGAGATTGATAGATAACAAGGGAAAATTAGGTCTTGCATCGACAGTTTTCTTAGCTATAATTGATCTAGCTATGATTTTCCTAGTGAACTGTAAATTCTTGGACAGGGGCAATTTTGCAGCGACAATCCTCTGGACTTTGATAGTACATCTATGATTCATAGTTAGTCCAGGGGACGTTAAATCCCTTAACTTGGAATCGACTCCTATCGTCAGGACGATTTTGCAGCGATAACAATTAAGGCCCATGGCGGTCCCCTGGAATTGAAATCAAATCCAAGAAATTAGGTCTTGCGCTCTACGGCATTCTGTGTTACAATAGAAATGGTCGAATTCATAGATCCTTTCGAGGGGACTGAAAATCTTTGGAATTGAGATCTTTCTCGTCAAATCTCCCTCACTGAGGGAGATCCGATCGAGATTGATAGATAACAAGGAAAATTAGGTCTTGCAATCGACGGCATTCTGAGTTACAATAGAAAATGGGTCGAATTCATAGACCCTTTCGAGGGGACTCAAAATCTTCCTTGGACTTGAAATCTTTCTCGTCAAAGTCTCCCTCTACTGAGACCGAGGGATCTCAAAACGAGATTGATAGATAACAAGGAAAATTAGGTCTTGCAATCGACAGTTTTTCTTAGCTTATAATAGAAATGGGTCCGAATTCATAGACCCTTTCGAGGGGACTCAAAATCTTTGAATTGAGATCTTTCTCGTCAAATCTCCTCACTGAGGAGATCCGATCGAGATTGATAGATAACAAGGAAAATTAGGTCTTGCGCTCGACAGTTTTCTTAGCTATAATAGAAATGGTCGAATTCATAGATCCTTTCGAGGGACTGAAAATCTTCCTTGGACTTGAAATCCTTCTCGATCGTCAAATCTCCCTCACTGAGGGAGATCCGAGCGAGAGTGATAGATAACAAGGAGAATTAGGTCTTGCATTTGACGGTTTTGATTTTGTATAATGTATCTAGTCGATTCATAGACCTTCCAGGGGACTGGAAATCCTTGGACTTGAAATCCTTTTCAGTGGACGGAAATCCTTGAAGAGGACTTCAAATCCTTAAAGAAGACAGGGGACTTGAAATCCTCTTCAGGGAACTGACAATCCTTGAAGAGACTTCAAATCCTTAAAGAAGAAAAGGACTTGAAATCCTCTTCAGGGAACTGACAATCCTTGAAGAGGACTTCAAATCCTTAAAGAAGAAAAGGGACTTGAAATCCTCTTCAGGGAACTGACAATCCTTGAAGAGGACTTCAAATCCTTAAAGAAGAAAAGGGACTTGAAAATCCTCTTCAGGGGACTGAAAATCTTGAAGAGGACTTCAAATCCTTAAAGAAAGAAGACAGGGGACTTGAAATCCTCTTCAGGGGACTGAAAATCCTTGAAGAGGACTTCAAATCCTTAAAGAAGAAAGGGGACTTGAAATCCTTCTCAGGGGACTTCAAATCCTTCTCAAAGGACTCGAAATCCTTCTCAGGGGACTGAAAATCCTTGAAGAGGACTTCAAATCCTTATCGGGGGACTTGAAATCCTTATCGGGGGCGGGGGACTTGAAATCCTTATCGGGGGCGGGGGACTTGAAATCCTTCTCAGGGGACTGGAAATCCTTGGATAAGACAGGGGACTTGAAATCCCTTAAGAGTACGGGGGACTTGAAAATTCCCTTAAGAGTACGGGGGGACTTGAAATCCCTTAAGAGTACGGGGGACTTGAAATCCCTGAAGAGTACGGGGACTTGAATCCCTTAAGAGACTATAAATCCTTGGATAAGACAGGACCTGGAAATCCTTGAATAAGACAGGGACTGAAATCCCTTAAGAGGACTTCAAATCCTTGGATAAGACAGGGGACTTGAAATCCCTGAAGAGGACTATAAATCCTTGGATAAGACAGGGGACTTGAAATCCCTGAAGAGGACTATAAATCCTTGGATAAGACAGGGGACTTGAAATCCCTGAAGAGGAACTATAAATCCTTGGATAAGACAGGGGGACTTGAAATCCCTGAAGAGACTATAAATTCCTTGGATAAGACGGGGGACTTGAAAATCCCTGAAGAGGATTGGAAAATCCTTGAATAAGACAGGACTCAAATCCTTATAGATGGAGAGAGACGAAGAAACAGGATCGGTAGAGGAGGAGAAAGGGTTTGCTCTTTGACGAGGAGCTGGGATGGAATCGATACAGAACAAATTTATGGATCCTTTTTTCTTCCCGGGGACTGGAAATCCTTCAACAGGAGGACTGAAAATCCTTGGAGAGAAACTATAAATCCTTCAGCAGGGGGACTAGAAGTCCCTCCAGGGGACTGGAATCCTTTCGATATAGAGAGACGTAGAAATAAGATTGGGAAAAATAAGTAAAGGGTTGCTTTGATGAGGGACTAGGATCGAATTGATAGAAACATATTCGGAACCCATCCATAGAGAAAGATGGGGTGGTGGGAAGTAAAAAGGTAAGGAATAGGAGTAGAGCCTCGATGGTGAAATGGTAGACACGCCAGATTCAAATTTGGTGCTGAAGAGCGTGGAGGTCCGAATCCTCCTCGGGGCAGAAGGTCTCGTACCCTTATTCAGATTAACCCTTATCTACTAAAAGCTTTATCAAAGGTTTATCAAAGATTTATTCTCTCTACCACTAGAGATTCACATTCAATTGATTTGCTTATCTCCCAAATGAGTACCTCCTCGGGGTAGGAGGTCTCGTACCCTTATTCAGATCGAACCCTTATCTATTCAAAGGTTTATCAAAGATTTATCCTCTCTACCACTAGAGATTCACATTCAATTGATTTGCTTATCTCCCAAATGAGTACCTCCTCGGGGTAGGAGGTCTCGTACACTTATTCAGATCGAACCCTTATCTACTAAAAGCTTTATCAAAGATTTATCCTCTCTACCACTAAAGATTCACATTCAATTGATTTGCTTATCTCCCAAATGAGCACTCGAAATACTTCCTCGGGGCAGAAGGTCTCGTACCCTTATTCAGATCGAACCCTTATATACTAAAAGATTTATCAAAGATTTATTCTCTCTACCACTAAAGATTCACATTCAATTGATTTGCTTATCTCCCAAATGAGCACTCGAAATACCTCCTCGATTCGAGAGACAAGTGGTCTCTCCGGTGCCTCCCAAACTCCCAATAGGAAGAAAAATCCTCGGAGGATTCTGGTCTTTCCAGTGCCCAACCCTCAAACATGGGGATGCAAATCCTCCGATTGTTGATTATTGAGACCAGAATTCTCCGCCGTCCGGGGATTTGGATATGAAGTATTAGGTATCGAATAGGAAACACCTTCTGCTTCTTTCTCAAGTGAGGCTGGGACTCAGAATCCCGAGATTCGAGGAGATCCAAGTAGGTCTTTCAACGGGACTAGAAATCCTTATCAGGGGACTTCAAATCCTTGAAGAAGACAGGACTGGAAATCCTTGAAGAAGACGGGGGACTTGAAATCCTTCGAGGGGACTAAAAATCCTAGTACCTGAGGTGGGACTGAAAGTCGTAGTAGCCAATTAGAGTGTGATGAAACTGCGTCACGAGACCCCAGTATCTGGACTAGGACCAGAAATCCTAGTAGTTAGTCGGGGCATTAGTTAGGATGTCACCAAGAATCCCTATTAGTGAATTTGAATGAACTAAAATTTTGGGATTCGGTTAGATGGTCCATCCCCTAAGGACCCGGGGTCCTTAGAGCCCTTCCAATGGAAACAATGGAAAGGACTTGAAATCCTGATTATCTAGTTGGATACGGGAAAATCCAAACTTTAGAATGAATTTTTGGAATGTAAAGATGAATGAGGGGAATGCCCCTCCTTCCTCCCCATATTACCGTTGATCACCGAGAAATTGAATCTCCGGAGAATCTCAAACAGAATGGATCGACATCTTCATCAAGGATTTGTTCCGATAAGGATGTTGGAAAACTACTACGTCCTCTACGAACTACTTCCTACATTTTCCATATAAGAGATTCCTACTCCTTCTTGATTTCGAATGTTGCTTCCATCTCCCGAATAGGAAGACTCCGAAGGTGATCTATAACTTAGTAATTATCCGGAATTCTATAAGCAGAAGTTATTGCATCAGTAAGGGGAAAAGATGTATCTTCCTTTCACCAATTCGAATCCTGAATAGCCCTATATATTGCTAGGGATCCAGACTGAGTCAAGAATATCCGAGATTTTATGATGCGATATCGAATTCCCATTCAATAATTGTCTTGTTATTCGATCCGGTGACGTCCCACTAAATCGAAATAGATTGAATAGGTAGTGGTAACTTTCAAACAACATGTTATGAATGAGAAAATCTTTGGATGAGTGACGATTCCGTCTCATCCATCTATCTCTATGAACCATAAGCCTGAAACGAAGGAATCGCTCTTGCAAATCTTCCATTGGAATGCTTTGATACGAGTGAATAGGAACAAATATCTGCGGGTATTGCAAATATATATGCATGAATTAGGTTTCTTTGACGTATTCAAAGTGTCGTTCTTCACCCGAAGGGAAATTCTTCCACCGCTTGGTAGATAATTCAGTTATCGATTTCCGGTCATATCCACGAAGAAGAAAGAAATTTCTAATCTTTTCATTTGAGAAATGTTTCTCGCGCTCCCTCCTCGTACCGTAAGTAACATAAAGCCTCCGTACCAGTTCTTGTTTCGCTAATAAACTATGACGTGAAGAGGGAATGTTATGATCCGGCTGAGATAGAAGCATGGGATCCCAGGTGAAGCGCCCCCCCAGGAATAGAATTGGTTCATCGGATCGATTACATTGCGTTTCGTATTGATTAGATGAGTTGGGGATTCCTAATTCAAGAAATTGCTCGCGTAATGATAGATTATCCAATTAATTTTCTAATCTTTTAATGTCTCTTTGTCTCGATTTACCCGAGGCTCTCTTGTAACTGAAAAGATATCCTTTTCTCTTATGCGATTTCTTTCCACTAGACTTAATCTTATTCAATTCGAAATCCCGTTGGGGGATTTGATCCTGATTCCGATGAAAAAAGATCGAATTATACAAATTATTCGATTCGGATAATACTCTTATCGATTCATAACTGCCACTTCGCATGAAACCAAAACGCCAAAATTTGGGGGACCAAGTAATCCCACGCGACACTTCCTTCGGAATCGAGTCTACTTCACTCGACTGTTCCATTTCAGAATCAGTTGGAATCTTAGACACCCCCTTCTTTGTAGATTTATAAGAACGACTCGCAGAGATTATATCTGGAGAATACCTGGGTTCGATGGAAGAAGGAAGAGGAGGACTATTAGCGAATTGACTTCTACTTCTACAGATTTCTGAACATAAGAAATCCCTCAAAAGGTTTTCCGAGATACCACAGGCTAAGTTAGAATCATTCTCTACAACTTTATCAATAACAACGAGATTCTCTTCCTCTCTCATATCCATTCCGAACCAAGGATCACGAGCTGCTAATCCGGCCAATAGCCCTAAGATATGCGGAAGTATAGCGAATTCCTTAATTGTTGACTCGGTTATTAAAGGTTCCAAATACCAGTTATACAAGTGGTAAAACCTCTTCTTCAGTGTATTACTACCAATAAATGAGGGATCTGCAGGGGAAGTATCTATCAAACCATTTTTCAGAATAGCTTTTCCTATATTGTAAGGAAGTATTTCATATCCAGAACCGAATCGGATTCCGTTACCTATATACGTAACAATTGAATTTTGTCTACGTAAAGCTAATTTAATTGCACTATCGGATACAATCTTTCTTCTTCTAGAAGTAGTGATTAATAATGCTTCATTAGCAGGAGAAAATAGATCTCGTTTGCTATAACCCGTAGTTCCAGACCCAGTACCTTCGAGAAAAGAGGGATCAGCTTCTATTTCAAAGCCTTTGACACGCGAGAGAATTGACAATTCTTTTTGACGCTGACGCCTGTTAGACCCTCGGAGATTTATCAATTAGTTCGACCAATTCGGAGCTATTGAAGCTGGATCTACCTTTGCAGGTACATGAGTCGAAGCAATAACGAGATTCTTGCGAATGCAAGGATTCCTGCGCCCATTACCGATACTCCTCAATATTAGGCAGAGTAAGAATCTGGGATCGGCTTCTAATCTGTGATACAGGCGATTAACATTCAACTCATGAATGTCTTGAATCCATATCGTACAGGGAGACATCTCTTTTGCTATTGCAAAAATAAGATTCAATCGGTTTACGCTCTGTTTCGAAATGAAAGTCCCACGTACATTATTGAAATATGATCTGTTGTATAACAACTTCCTCAATGGCAGTCTCACCGACGGAAAGTAGGAATTGGATGCTATATCCCTAACTACATAAGATCGTCCAGTTTCTATGGGTCCTACTAGTGGAACTCCTTCAGATGGTAATAATCCTGATGAAAGCAAAATAGGTACGTCACGACATGGAATATTCGGAATGCCTTTTCGTCTCATTGTCGCTGAAAGGAGAATATTTCTTTCAAGGGCAAGAAGAGCCCACTTCTCCGCAGGATCCAACTCACAGATCTCGTAATTTGATAGATCATTTTGACGAATCCGAAGTAGGTATGACAAAAGATTAGATCCTTCTTCTGGGGTGGGTTCGTGATTAATCCCACCGCTCAATGAATCGTAATTGGAATTTAATTTCGATTCATACTTGGAAATAGTTTTATTTGTCACTAGATATTGAGTCAGTAATTGTTTATTAATCTTAAGGGTGTCGGAGCTTTTCCTACGAAGTATCCACGAATCTAGTTCATTTTTCACAAGGTAATAGAAGATTATATTATTTGTATAATTCAGGAATCTCTTCAGGGAATGTATCAGTAGATCTTTCGTTTACATTTACCTTGTCGAGGGAGAATACATTACCTTTTCCAGATAAAACCCACGCATTGGGTCTATTAAATATCCGGTGATATTGAAACGTTTCCACAAGTGAGGGGAATTGGAACCCGAAACAGCAGATAAATAATGCTTGAGAAATGCAAGAACAAATAATATCGAGAAAACGAGGTAGGATGGGGCATACTTATTCGAAAATCTAAAGACTGACCATCTCGAATGCGACACCTGCGTTTAGTTAGTAATTTCTTCGAAAATAGAGAGATCTATTTTAGATAATACGTTACTGATGGAATCGTTTCTGAATCTTGATCTTAGGCTTAACGATAAACAAGCTCTAGCATTACCTATATCCTCAGCAACTCTTTCCGTAATTCCGGGGAAAGTGTAATTCAAGTCATCACTTACTTTGAGTACTATTTCTGGATATATCTCTCTAATCAGATCATAAAAGTATCTCCACCAGTTAGGGGTGAAAAACCGAGGTATATATTCTCCGAATGGGCTCCATTTCTCGCAGATATTGTCTCTCCAAAAGATCCAAGAGATCTTATATTTGTTTAAATCCTTTGATAACTCATCGAAATTAATGAGATGAGATGGAAGAATAGGTTCTTTTTAGACACGTGTATCTGCAAGCCTCGTATTTTCGTACAGAACCTTCTCTCCAGTTAATCCTGTTGGAGATCTTGATGCTACACTGCTGCATAATGAGAATTTCTTTGACCAATAAAGCGTCTCAGATTCTTCTGATTCCCAAAAATAACCAATGTGTGAATCATTTTGATAGAATTGATTCCCAATAGAATCATTCCTCGAGTTTGATCTCTTCTCAATGGATCCCTCCGAATCGACTTGATCCACTCCCGAATTTTTGAGACGGGGTCGAGATCGCCAATCAGCCGATAGCTTAGAGTTTATCAATGTTCTTTCCAAGTAATTTCCATCGCTACCACATGAAGATAGAGACGAATCTCCCGTTTCGCGAGGAGATAAGTTCAACCCCGTCAGTAGTCCTCTTAGATCCGAAATAGAGTCAAGAAATCTATCTGAATGAGTTAGTGGTGGTATCGCAGATTCATCCAGATCAGATGGAGTCGATTCGGTTGTTGCGAGTATATGATCAATAGTTTCCCTTTCCGTTCGTTGCGAGGAATTGGGTAACAACGAATCAGACACTTGGGATTGAATAGATGAAGTGATATTTTTTGTATCTAAGGATCCTATTTCAAGAGATGGGATGACTTCATCACCGGAGCCCGTATACGAATTCTCTAAGATGTCAGAGTAACTACTGCTGTATCCTCCAACCAACGAATCCCTTCTTCTGATTATTGAGATAAAATCCCTTCCGGCACAGTTCAATACGGGTAAATGCGAGTAATCTATAAAGTTTGGTGTATCTACTTCATCGGAAATGGATCCCGAAATACTCCCAATATTCCTATTCGAACCTTTCCCATAATTCAAATTATCCAGAAACAGATCCCAATCCTGCCTTCCCGTAGCGGAATAAGCACCATTCGGGAGTTTTGTTCCAATACATTCGATACAGGATGATTCAACAAGAAATGGATTAACTGCGGGTTTTAGGAAGATTGAGGAGCCTACCGATTCTTCATCCATTAACAATCCGGACTCGATGAAGAAACTATCTTTTCTACCGAAGATTCTCTTGAGAAAGGATATCTTCTCATCGAGGTTGAGTGAACTCAGAAGGAAATCAAGCAGTGGATAATCTATATTGTTCAATTTATAGACAAGATAATCAATCCCATCTGTCGAAGCTTCTTCACTAATATACTTGGGAATAATGATTCGGTAAATAGATGATATATTGGTAAATTCCTTGGGATACTTGTTGTTCCTCCCAGCCGTACTACGAATAGTGATACCAATATTATTTAGTGCTAATATCGACAGATCATAGATTGATCTACCTAAGTCGGATCTTATTTCTGCGAATACTCTCTTGGAAGGGGAAAAAGACAAGTCTCTGATTGTATCAAGCCACCTGTGCACATTTGACCGAACATCTGGATATTCATCAATTGGGGAAATAATACATTCATGCAACAAACGCTCTATGTTACCCTCCATTCCAATAATCTCTATTCAATTGCAATTCTTGTTACACCAGTAGATCCCTCGCCCCCCTCCCGGCTACCCAATTGATAGTTGATTCTGGATAGATATTCACTAGCTAATGTACAGAAATAGTCACGCGAAAAGAGCGTGTATACTGAGTAGAGAGATATTAACCTATTTCGTTCATATACCCTAACTAGAGAGTATGTTGAAGATATGTTACCTCCCTCTCCCGATTCATCTGAAAAAGTAGGATTTTCACTTCCATCAGTTCTTTCTACAGGTACATCGAAAAGGATCTCTAAACGGTTTGAAATAATCTTATCAAGATCGAAGTATGCGCCATTTTGCATCTCTGATTCCTCGTCAAGTATTCCACCAAATGATAGATCTCCTCTCGATAGAAAGGCTTTCCTAGGTTCCTCGCTACTACTACCAATTCTTACCTTACTGGAAATCAAATTCGATTTTTTAACTCTTAAAAGAAATCCAGTCAGTCGGTTTCTTGATTCATTTATTAGTTGTGAATAGGCGTGTAGAATAGAAAATTCCCCCTCATTTCCGTGGGAATCTAACCCCAATAATTGGAAGAACCACTTACGATTCTAGGAAGAATCAATACATTTATTGGAATCATTTTCTGCTATTCCCGCTACAGAAGGGGAGAAAGGATCTCCCAACAATAAAGGAGAGTCGAGTGTAAAATGCCGACAATCTCTCTCTACTTTCCATAAATGAGATATTCTTCCGATACCGAAAGACACGGAATTCTTATATCATTCTTCTGCCAAATATGTCTTAATAGGAGTTCCATCGGCGGTGGGACCCATACCTAGTTCATGTATAGATGATTCTGTTGAAAAGCCGTGACTCACCGCCTCTGGAGAATCATCAGTGGATATTGCTCTTTCCTCCGGAGAGTAACTGCCTACAAAGCCATTTCCAGATCTTTTCATTGAATCATATTCTGGATTTCTCTCCTCACTTCAACTAGATAAACAAGTATCTTCGATAGGTATCTCCTTCCCAACCTTCTGATTTCTGGAATCAGACTCATCCCTTGAGTTGCTATGAAAAGCCTCCAATTCTCTAGATGTCTCTATTTGTGAGGAGACATACTTCGAGAAACCACAGGAAATTTCTAGTAATATACTTGGTACCTCAGTGAGTAATTGATTATCCGATAGATAATCAAGTTCGATAAATCTCTTTTCTAAGAGAGATCTCGTTAGATTCAATTCGCGCTCATCCTTATTCCATGGAGAAGGACTTTGGTGACAGGAATGCCACATATAAAAATCGGCGTAATCCCGGAATAGTGTCCAACTCCCCTCGTCAATGGAATTTAACCAATCTCTTATATCGCTATAGGATAGGGATACACCATCACGAGATGACATTGTATTCTTATGGGGTGGAAATAGAGACAAATTGGAGAGACCCTTCCGCTCGGAATAGAACGGTGATTCATCTCCCTGCCGATCTACTGAATCCCTGGATTCGAGTAACATTTTGTCCCAAAAGTCCGATATTACGGGAATGAAGGAATCGCTTCTTAATGTTGCTGTTTGTAGCCAATTAACCCTTTGCTTGTCATGGATTTTCCGGAGAAGTAACGAATCAGAATCATTTTAGTAACAGTCATCCTTACGAAGTATCACATTTATATAGAATTCAAAAAACTCATTTGAATCTTCTAGATTCTTATCCCCCAGTGATTTTTCAATCCTCTCAGTCACATCTCTGGATATATTCTTGATGGGGAGTGGATCCCTCATCAGCCGGACCCTCCATCCATCTGAAACCGAAGGATCCATCGCACTATATATGGGAACTTGCGGTTCTTCCCTCGTCGAAGTTGTGGAAATATTTCCGTTTGAATCCGAATAGTAAGAATTACGTGTCTTTCCCTTTCTATCCTTTTCAGCAGGTGAGCATCTTATTGATAGAGAAAGAGGATAGAAGGATTCAACAGAATTTGTTGCTGGTTTTTTTACTACTCCACCAGTTCTATTAATTAGTTTCGCTAGATCTATAGAACCTCCTTCGATCAAATTTCTCTCACCTGAACGATGCATAGGAATTGGTATTGTTAGTAACATCAGGATTCCCGGAGTCACGCTATTACCCCGCTTCATTGAATCGCGCAGATTCCGTAAAAAGATTGAACTCAGAATTCATAAGTCAAATAATTTGATGGAGGGTTCATAACTGGAGAATAGACCAATTAGAAATTCCCCTAGATCTTGATTTTTCAATGATTCAAATGAGTAGTGGAATCCATCGGTTTCTGCTAACTTCGGAACTTCAGAGAATAAATCTGGACTTCTTACTTTTTCTTCTCCCACTTCTCTTACCTCATGATCTCTCTTCACTTTATCTATATGTGGTAGATACTACCCACCTCTCACATTCCATTATATAGATAATATCGAAAGATTCAAGGCCCAATGGAGTGAGTACTTTCGATGTGGTGATTTGTGGGTGTATTCGTACCTACCTGAAGCTGTCTCGGGAATCTCGAATTGTTGAAGAAACCTATCTATGTCTTATCTATCTCCTCATCAACTTATTTTATTCCGAGTGATAAAGACGAGTTCTCCAACCTGATGGGCGAACGACGGGGATTGAACCCGCGCGTGATGGATCCACAATCCATTGCCTTGATCCACTTGGCTACGTCCGCCCCCTACTTTCCCTATTCAGCTTTCTTAACTGGGAGAGAACAAGATCTACTAGGGTCATTCATTCGATGCGCGTACGTATTATTCGTCTATATATTAATACAAGAAAAAATATGTTAGGTGAAAAATGTATTCTCAATCTATTCCAGTGGGTACGGGACTACAAGCGTTCCGCTAATCAGAATGAGAATATCTTTGATTCCCATTCTCTGTAATCCTAGAAGGGTGTTTCAAAGATTCCCCAGAATCCAAGATTGGAAACTGATAATTGTAAGATTATGGCGAGATATTACTATTATTTCTATTCATTCCATCGGACGAATCTCCATTAAATACCAAACCTTATGCGAGGTTTGGTATTTAGTGATGCTGCACGACCAGACAGGTATTATCCGTTTACAGAAGGAGCTTCAACAGAAGCTAAGTCTAGAGGGAAATTATGAGCGTTACGTTCATGCATAACTTCCATACCTAGGATAGCACGGTTGATGATATCAGCCCAGGTGTTAATAACACGACCTTGGCTATCAACCACGGATTGGTTGAAGTTAAAACCATTCAAGTTGAATGCCATGGTGCTGATACCCAAGGCAGTAAACCAGATGCCTACTACGGGCCAAGCGGCTAAGAAGAAGTGCAGAGAGCGAGAATTGTTAAAGCTGGCATATTGGAAGATCAAACGGCCAAAATAACCGTGAGCAGCTACGATGTTGTAGGTCTCTTCCTCTTGACCGAACTTGTAACCTGCATTAGCAGACTCATTCTCAGTAGTTTCTCTGATCAAACTAGAAGTTACCAAAGAACCATGCATAGCACTGAATAGAGAGCCGCCGAATACGCCAGCTACACCCAACATGTGGAAGGGATGCATAAGGATGTTGTGCTCAGCCTGGAAAACGATCATGAAGTTGAAAGTACCAGAAATTCCTAGGGGCATACCGTCAGAGAAACTTCCTTGACCGATTGGGTAGATCAGGAACACAGCGGTAGCAGCTGCAACGGGAGCTGAGTACGCAACAGCAATCCAAGGACGCATGCCTAAACGGAAACTAAGTTCCCACTCACGACCCATGTAGCAAGCTACACCAAGTAGGAAGTGAAGAACGATCAGTTCGTAAGGACCACCATTGTATAGCCATTCATCAACGGAAGCTGCTTCCCAGATTGGGTAGAAGTGTAAACCGATAGCTGCAGAAGTAGGAATGATAGCACCGGAGATAATGTTGTTTCCGTATAGCAAAGAACCGGAGACAGGCTCACGAATACCATCGATATCTACAGGGGGAGCTGCGATGAAAGCAATGATGAATACAGAGGTTGCGGTTAATAAGGTGGGAATCATTAAGACACCGAACCATCCGATGTAAAGACGGTTTTCAGTGCTGGTGATCCAGTCGCAGAAGCGACCCCATAGGCTTGCGCTTTCGCGTCTTTCTAAAGTTGCGGTCGTGGTAATTTTTGGTTTTCGAAACGATTGGTGATTACCCAAGCTGATGAGCCTGTTGATCCATAGTATATCACAGAATCCCACCTGTGTCAACTAATCTAATATTGATTGAATATCCGAAGAAACGGGAAGACTTCCCTTTGTTTTCGCACGATACTTCTTCAAACCTTGACTCTCTTTTCAGACGCATTTCCCTTTTATTATCATAAACCACGGAAAGTCAACGTTAGTTCGGCTCCTCGAGTACATCATGGGAGATGCCAGCTTTGCCTTAGATGTACTACGACTCAATCATCGATTCGAGGTGAGGGACATACAGGATAAATATCTGCTGGCGTTGCCTGACATCCCCCCCCCCCCCCGAGGTGAGTAGTCCGCCCCAGGCGGAGATAGTTGAGAATGGTGGGAGTCGCGGGGATGCGGGCAGTGCCAATCATGTCGATCATGTCGATTGTGTCGATTGTGTCGATCATTCTAGTCATGTCGATCATGTCGATCATGTTGATTGCGTCGATTGCGTCGATCACTTTGGTCATGTCGATCATGTTGATCATGTCGATGATGTTATGGACTTTACGATTCGACACTAGTCTTTCTCTTTTTCATGAGGTACTATACCAGTGACAAAATTTCCCCTATGACTTGGATATTCTTTCTCCCATTATTTAATTTCTGCTTATCCATATGCTTCTGGCGTATCTTGATTCCTAATACCCTGCGCTCCGGAGTAGAAGGTTTCAATCCACCAATAAGAGGTTGTGGATTGAAACGAACCCGGAACTAACGGAAATGGGCAAAAGCCTTATTAGCTTCTGCCACCTTGTGAGTCTCCTCCTTCTTCCGTACAGCACTACCAGAATTTCTGGCAGCATCCATTAATTCATCACTTGATCTTAAAGCCATACTTCGACCTGAACGTTTTCGACACGCGATCAATAACCATCGGATAGCCAAAGCTCTTCCTTCTGCAGGTACTACTTCAACGGGGACTCGATAAGTCGATCCACCTACACGTTTGGATTCTGTTACTATATCGGGAGTTACCCTACGTATTGCTTGTCGCGGGACAGACAGTGGATTCTTATTCGTCTTTTCCTTAATCCGCTTCATAGCCTGATAGAGAATCTGATAAGCCAATGATTTCTTGCCATCTTTAAGAATACGATCAACCAACATGTTTACTAATCGATTACGATAAATCGGATCCGATTCTATATTTTTCTTTTTGTTCGCTACATTGCTCCGGTGTAACATGAGTTTACAGATATGTCGGATTCCGATTCTATCTCGACTGTATCTTAGAATCTTATTTGGGCTTTTTCACTCCATATTGTAGGGTGGATCCGCCGGTTAGTCGAGGATCTCCCCCCAAACTGCACGTGCGACTTTCATCGAATGCAGCTTTCCATATGATTGAATAGAAAGTCTTGAAGTAAGTTCGGGTTACTTCAATGAATCATATTTACTCATTAGGCATTGAGTATCCGTTTCCTCTTCATCATCCCACGAATAGGAGAAGGGAAATCCCGTATTTCATTTATCTCACCAAGAATGTCCGTGGGTTTATTGATCCAATTACCAAATGTTCACAAAACCTCCACTGAATCTCCATAATCGTAGTCCGAACTCGTTCTGAGAGAGAGAAGACATTCGAAGATTTTCCAAATAAATGGGAGTCCGGGTAAGACTCAACTTACTGGAATGCAATACCCTGGACACCGAGTTGTTTCACACGAATAAGATAATAATCAATCTCCGTAATAGCAGGCTTCGGTC
>NW_028239639.1:0-7500 GCF_047967505.1 Dipteris shenzhenensis | reverse complement strand
CTCCTCGCCCAAAATCATCCCTAAACGTCCCTTCCCTCTCAGTGGTAAGTAGGCAAGCAAAGATTGTGATTCCGGGCGCGGACGCAGAGCTGAAGCTGTGGGACTTGATCCTTCGCAAAGGCATGACTCTCTCGCCAAAACGGAATGATATATGACCTGACTCTTTCGTATAGTAAGCCTGATATTTAGTAGTCTCCAGCAGTAGCTTCTACAAGTAATTCATTGGTTCCCCCTCGAGTTGAATTCCCCGTTGGGAATAGTCCCGATTGGGACTCCGGAACGGGGTATTGTCACGGATCCACACCGACAGAACATCCCCCCCTGTGGGGGGAACCCCATCGGGAAGAATTCCCGGGGGTGGAATCTCCGGTTTTACAATCTAGTAACAAGTCGAGCGAGTAGAAGCCTTCGATACATCTAGACTCCGACGAGGACAAAACAAAGATTGATTGATTTGCTTATCCCAACCATTCAGTACTCTGGAGTAGGGATTCTCGAAGAAGCGACGCTAGACTCGGATCCTTAGAAGCATTAGATTGGCCAAGAGAAGGGAGGGTATGGAGTCTTCTATCCATTATTAGAGCTTAAAATAGGCATGATATTGAATCCTCTATCGGTTGATCGACTATATGGTTATAGTCCCGATTCGGCATACGGGTGTGGGAGAACTACCTCATTACTGAGAATCTCGAATGTGGATAATGTAAATCTTCAAAGATACTATCGGTTTCTACGATATATATTATGAGGAGGTACCTCCCCCTCCCCTGACGTAAGTGAAGTATTATCCCTATTGAAGGGAGGTACATCATCTAGACTATCTTCTATCCTACTGGAAATGGATGAATCTCCCCGGGTGGGATTTGAACCTACGACCAATCGGTTAACAGCCGACCGCTCTACCGCTGAGCTACCGAGGAAAGTGGCAGATGATTCAATCCCATATACTTCCAGAGACTCTTGTTCCTTGAGCCGCCCCTTGATCTGCAAGACGTTAACCACTCGAAGACCCAAAGCTTTCTTCGAGACTTCATGAAACTCGCGTACACCCTAACTCTCATTATAGGAAGAAGCAGTAATGATAGCAATCCCTTTTGCCTTCTCGGATAGAGCCTACGAATCGGGGGGGGGCTGGTGTGGAAGATCTCGGTCATGGTTGATCTTGGTCGTGATTGATCGCCCCCCCCCCAACCCCAAGATGCATATCGATCGATCACCAATCACTAGTTTCTATTTCTCCTTTTCCGGAAAACATAGTAGAATAGTCACAGGATACTTATAGAGGTATAAGGAATATCTTGGAAAGGAGAAGAAAAAACTCTTAGGAGACAAGAGAAACGAAGGCAGTTAGCAGTAGAATAATACCAATCATCAATCCGAATGAATAAGAAGATACTCTCCCGCCCATGGAACCCCACGATCCGTATCGATATCAATAATTGCAGGCGGGTGGAGGATCCATAAACTTGAATCCATAAATGGAATGAATGAGTCTACGGGGGGAAAGTATGGATAAGGGGTGAAAAATGAAGAAAAAGGGGAAAGAGAACGTGAGGGGGAGGGGGGGGGAAGTGGGGGATAGTCGGGATGAAGAAAATGAATCGGAGCTTTGCGAAACGAAAGTAGCAGTTTATGGAAAGGGTGGAATTGGTAAGTCAACAACAAGTTGTAATATATCAATAGCTTTGGCGAGACGCGGAAAACGGGTATTGCAAATTGGATGTGATCCGAAACATGATAGTACTTTCACCCCCACGGGATTCTTGATACCTACCATTATAGACACTTTGCAATCGAAGGATTACCACTATGAAGATGTGTGGCCTGAGGATGTCATTTATAAGGGTTATGGCGGAGTGGATCGTGTTGAAGCAGGGGGACCACCTGCGGGAGCTGGTTGTGGGGGATACGTAGTGGGAGAAACGGTTAAATCATCGAAAGAATCGAATGCTTCTTATGAATATGATACTACTCTATTCGACGTTTTAGGGGACGTAGTCCGTGGAGGTTTTGCCGCTCCATCGAATCATGCGGATTATTGCATTATTATCACGGATAATGGATTCGATGCCCCTTTTGCAGCAAATCGTATTGCTGCGTCGGTTAGGGAGAAGGCACATACCCACCCATTGCGATTAGCAGGTTTGGTGGGGAATCGGACATCTAGGAGAGATCTCATTGATAAACATGTAGAAGCCTGCCCGATGCCTGTGCTGGAAGTGTTGCCTCTCATTGAGGACATTCGGGTCTCGAGGGTGAAGGGGAAAACATTGTTTGAAACGGCTGAATGTCAATCAGATCTCAATTATGTTTGTGATTTCCATCCCAATGTGGCGGATCAGATATTGTCTCGACCAGAAGGGGTTGTGCCAAGGGAAATTCCAGATAGAGAATTATTCAGTCTGCTCTCCGATTTCTATCTGAATCCCGATGGTGGGGGGCAGAGGAATGCCCAGCAAACTCAACAGGATATTCTGCTTGATTTTACGATGATTCGAAACCGAAACTGCAAATTTCTTGTATGTGTACCCTTTCTGAGGAAACCCTTTCACGAAGACTCCCGAAACTCTCACTTTTGAATGTGAAACCGGAAATTATCACACTTCTTGCCCCATTAGTTGTGTGGCTTGGTTATATCAAAAGATCGAAGACAGCTTTTCCCCAGTGGTAGGTACAAAGACTTGTGGTTATTTCTTACAGAACGCTCTTGGAGTTACGATCCTTGCGGAACCTCGTTATGCAATGGCAGAGTCGGAAGAGGGGGACGTCTCGGCCCAATTAAATGATCAAGGGGAATTGGAGAGAATTTGTATCCAAATAAAACGAGATAGAAACCCTAGTGTCATTATTTGGATTGGCACATGTACCACGGAAATAACAAAGACGGACCTAGAAGGCATAGCACCCAAGCTAGAAAACGAACTTGGAGTACCAATTGTAGTTGCGCGGGCCAATGGATCGGATTATGCTTTTACTCAGGGAGAGGATACTGTATCAGCTGCCACGACGCATCGGTGTCCGGAATTTGACATATCTAGACACGAACAGAAACAGGATTTAGTTGGGGGTGTTGACACTGCGACGACGGAAGCGGGGGGGGCTAATCCGGAGGGACGGAAATTAAAGAATCATGCTTCAGTTCTTTTTGGATCTCTAACTTCAACTGTAGCTTCTCAACCGAATCCGGAATCGAAACGTCAATCCATTCAGGTATCGGGGTGGTTACCCTCCCAGAGATATACTGAACTTCCATCATTAGGCAAGGGAGTGTATGTTTGCGGCGTGAATCCCTCTCTGAGCCGTACAGCGACGACTCTGATGCGGCGTCGTAAATGCCAGTTAATTGGAGCACCTTTTCCTATTGGTCCTGATGGGACGCGTGCTTGGATAGAAAAGATTTGTTCCGCCTTTAATATGGAACCTCAGGGTTTGAAGGAGAGGGAGGATGAGATATGGAAGAGTCTGAGAGACTATCTTGAGATAGCAGCTGGTAAATCTATATCTTTTACGGGAGATAATCTATCAGAAATTTCTATAGCAAGATTCCCAATTCGCTGCGGAATGGTTGTCTACGAAACAGGTATTCCCTACATGGATAAACGATATCAAGCTGCCGAGCCATCTTTCTCACGAGATACTTGCAAAGAGATGGGTACACTCATGCCACGGATCGTGGAAAAACCGGATAATTATAACCAGATACAGCGTATGCATGAATTAAAACCTGATTCAGCAATTACTGGAATGGCTCATGCCAATCCTTTAGAAGCAAGAGGTATTGATACAAAATGGTCTGTCGAGTTCACCTTTGCCCAAATCCATGGATCCACTAATGCGAGGGATGTGCTTGAACTTGTTACTCGTCCCCTACGGCGTAATAATAATCCGGGGCGTCTGGGTTGGAGTAACCTGTCGAAGCAGATGGTAACAAATCACTAAATTATAGAATTATTGGGTGACGGGAAGTGACCATTGAGGGAAATGCATAGAGACGTCTCCAAATTCTTAATCATGGGATTCTGTCTCCTCATGATTAAGAAATCCATCGACTCCTTTCCGAAGGAGTTGCTGTGCTAGCTACGGGAGTGGTACGGAGAGGTTGCCGGCACTCTACGGGAAAAAAAAAAAACTGAAAAATATGGGAAGGAAATAATTATGAACGTAGAAAGCGTTCAAATGTCGTTGTATCTACTGCAGGTTTCGCTGCTTACTCGGGTGAAGGTGGCAGGTCCACCTATAATATTCGGACTATATTATGGATTACTAACAACATTACCCGTTGGACCCTCCCAAATACTATCCATAAGAGCTTTTCTTTTGGGAGGGAATCTTAGTGGTACCGTCGCTTTGAGTGGTTTGATGATGGGATAGCTACTAATATTTCTGTCAATATTCTGTTCACCTCTATATGCATTGATAGTGAAACCACATGTTGTAACTGTCCCAATAGTACCATACATGTTATTTTACTGGTTCCGAACCAAGGATTTACCGGATTATCGAACTCTACGTCCGACCAATTCACTCAGTGACTTTCGAATCGGTAATATATTCTTGGATAGTTTTCATTTTCCAGATTTTAAATCCAATTCTTTTACCAAGTCCCGTATTGGCGAGACCAATTCACCTATTTATTTTTCGATATAGCAACAACATAACATTTCTGATTAGTAGTTTCGTGGGTTGGTCACTCGGTCATATGTCATTCAGCTACTTGTCCAGATTACTTCTGGTTCGCGTAGAATATGATTCACCCATACTCTACCTGCTGATGAAACGCGTCATTTACAAAACTTTTAGTATTGTTGTTCTCATTAATGTACTGGTTTATTTGGGTAAGGCTCCAGTACCTCTCTTCACCAAGAATTTTGAAGACGAACTTGTCTTGCTCGATAACAATCTCCGGGAGTTGTCAGATTCGATGCTATGGATTTTCAAGTCGTGGCCCACGTCCTTGTTCGACCCATACAAACCAAATCGTCCTTTACGATATATAGAGAATAGCCGATTCGGCGGCGATAGCTTAGTGAAGAAGCAAGTATCAAATCACTTTTTCAGCAAATGTTTGACTAGTGGAAAACAGCGGTTGGCTCTCACGGCGTTACCCAGTTTGTCGATCTTTGGAGACCAGTTAGGAACCTCGTTAGAGGATTCGGATATGCCACTTCCAGCTCATCATCTGCATGAAGACTGGATTTTGAACCAATTCAGGAAAAACAAGGATTTGAATAATGAGTTAAAGGACCGAATTCGATTCCTAGACACCGAGCCTATCTTCTGGAAAGCGATGGAAAGAAGGACCGGATTGGCTGATAACGGAGGTGAATTACCTAAGATTTATGATCCATTTTTGAATAATTCATGTCGTGCTAGGATTCCAAACTCGGATTCATTCTGGATACTGTCTGATTCATTGGCATCGCAAGCGGTTGACAACAACGAGTATGCCAATGAATTGAATTCCGGTAATAAGATTCGGGATTGGGTGTCTATCAGGTATAAAGAGTTGAGAAGCAATGAGATTCCTCTTCCCCGGGAAGCATTACCTAAAAATGCTTTGCAAATATTTATTTTCATGTTCGAAACACCGGATGATGCCGTGATTGAAGATGTTGTGGGAGAAACAAACTATTCAGTTTCGAAGGGTGATTCCACCCCCGTAACTTGGGATCAAGTCTTCAAATTTTCTTCATCTCCGACAGAGTTAGCTTTATTCTTCACCTATCTCAGAGATGATTGTGGTGCCTTCGATTGGATCCGCTTGCTAGACGTACCTCTAATTGGTGGGGAAAGACTTGACTCTTCAAAACAAAAAATACGTTCGATCCTCGAGATTGAGGAACTGTCGGAGGAATTGGCCCGCAATACTCACTTAATATATGATAATAGGTTCGATGTCGCGGGTGGGTCAACTGATATTCGTAACAGAAAGTTAAAAAATTTAGCAATCAGCGTCGGGAAGACGCGGCTGAAAACACGCAGACTGGTCAAACGTTTTGCAAAAAGCTCTGATTTTCGTCGGAACCTATAAAAGGCTCTATGCGCTCCAGAAGACGTAAGACACTGGTTTGGGAAGTATTTCAAGATAAGGCACATTCACCTCTCTTCTTTAGATTAATGGAACTACCCACTCCGTTTCGATTTCCTGCCGGAGAATTAACTGGTGTAGATTTTGAGGAATCGGCCGGTGACGCGAGGAGAGAAACTAGTACCCAACCCGAACAGGAACTAATATCTCTTTCATCCTCGAGAGAGGGGGAGCGAGCGAAATCCGACCGCCCAGCTATAGCAGCTAGGTTCGATGTGAGTTCCATCCACACGGGGCCGGGGTTTATTATTGGTTATGCAATCGACTCTTCGGAAATATGTGAAACTGCCTGTATTGATAACACTCAAGAATTTCGGTCGTATTTTATTTTTTCAAGCTCCCGAATGGGATGAGGATTGGAGTGAGTGGCGCAAAGAATCCCACATCAAATGCACCTACGACGGCGAGGGATTCTCACACACTCGTTTACCCGGTCGTTGGTTGAAGGAGGGTCTTCAGATAAAGATTTTGTATCCTTTCCGGTTGAAGCCTTGGCGTACTCGCGGGAGGAGGCGCCCAACCATTTTGGAAAATGATATGAATCCCAGGTATCTCAAGACTCGGGAATCGGGGAGAAAAAATAGATTGAGGCGAGGAAAATCTCCATCTAGCTATTTAACAGCTTGGGGATTCCAAACAGATGTACCTTTTGGAACTATTAAGAAAGATCCCTCCTTCTGGAAACCTATCCGGAAGAAATTGATGAGAATTTTGAGACGTAGTCTCGCATTGCGGACTAGGCAAATGCGTCGTCTCTACTCCAAATTGGGTGTATCCGCAAGGTTTCCATTGGGGAATTGAATTTCCTTCGTAAAATTGAAGGGATTTGGGAGAATTGGAGTGGAACCGATTTTGTTGGGGGAGATATTCCAAATGATACAGGGACCGGGTGGAAAGAGGGGCCGTCACACGGTGAACCAGGTACTGGTGGAATAGATGAAACATCAATTCCCATTGATAATAAATCCCGATACTTTGCGGGTACCGATGATGAACCAGTAAAAGATACCGTTGGTGGATCCAAATCCGAACCCGAATCAGACATGCATGCATTCAGAAATCTGTTAACCGAAGGGGTTGGCGGGGGTGGGCGTAGCACCAAATCACTCCGTTTTAGTAAACCGGGAATAGATGACAGACTAATTAATACAAATCTGACTAGTTCTTTGAGATTCCAAACGAAATTAGTCAATATTCAGGGAATTTATTTGAGATCCCGCATATCGGTCGCAGAATTGTTTGAGAAGTATCTTCTACTAGTAGCGGGATTATTTCGAAGAGTCAATAGAGCTTTTGCTCATTATCTCGACAATTTTGCTAGATTTCGGGTGCAACTGGTGAAAGTGACGAATCAAGTTGGTGGGGTTCATGGGGATGCAAACCACCCAATTCTAGCTATTTCCGGAATTAGA
>NW_028239638.1:15000-63994 GCF_047967505.1 Dipteris shenzhenensis | reverse complement strand
TTCCCAATTGAGGAAGTCATAACCGAGTGATTTGAGGCGTAGATTTCCAATCTGGGTTTTCCCTCGAGGGGAAACAGAACATTGAATGAACCAAAAGCAATGGAGAAGCCTATATACTTACTGATGCTGCTGGTAATTACCAATTATTATTGGGATACATAAGTTCATCGGTGAAAGAAATAATCGTCCATGGAAATATGGATTGGGTGAAGCTTTTCAACTGCCTCACTTCACTTCGGAGAATTGCAAGGTTTAAGTCTCAGCGTTACCTCTATGCCGTGTTCGACTTCCTACACATCTAGGAAGCAGTCGACCTAGAGGTTGTGGGAGATGCCACATGCGGTTCCGCATATAGGTATGCATCGAGCGGGATTTTGCGATAAGGATTCGGAGAGGTATTCCAATTCCCCATCCATTGGATGTTGTATTCGGGGGGGATTCGGGAGAATCAGATTGACGATTTATAGATAATCTCTTATTATCTGAAGAGTGATTGGGCCCCCATCGTCTAGAGGCCTAGGACACCTCTCTTTCAAGGAGGCGACGGGGATTCGAATTCCCCTGGGGGTACTTATACTCATCTCGCAGAAGCACTACGGACGTTATGGCTTCTCTTGCCCTCGTACCTTCTCAGGGTGGCGGGAGGGGCCCAGATTGAAAACATCAATAAACTCCTTTCATTTACACTTCCGAGACCGATTCTGTTTTCAAGTACTTCCAAGCCCGGTCTAAATCTATGGGTCGATGCCCGAGTGGCTAATGGGGACGGACTGTAAATCCGCTGGCAACGCCTACGCTGGTTCGAATCCAGCTCGACCCAGAAACCGCGGAGTTACTTCATTATAATTTGTATATCTCGACTGAGTTATTTGAAATGACTCAATAAAATGTAGCGGGATTGACGGGTCTCGAACCCGCAACTTCCGCCTTGACAGGGCGGTGCTCTAACCGATTGAACTACAATCCCAGCAATTAATTAAAGTCTATGTACTGGGTGCTTAGGAGTCAATGCTCTATCTCCCCATCCACGGTGAATCCGACAAACCATTTTTACTCGAATCCCGTTTCGGATATACAGATGCAGGAGATATTAACCCCGAAAGCCCCAATTGTCTTGATTCTTCGAGGAGACGAGACATCCGCCTCGCGCCAGTTCCACATGCCCGCGCTTACTATGGATATTCACTACGAGTATTCAAATGAGCTTATTTGCGGGGCTAATCTCTAGCCACGTCAACCCATAGGCGAGAGAGGGAAGGGGAGGAGGGGAAATTATTCCAGTCATTGATTTTTCCATCCATAGATTCCCACCCACAGTGCTTCTAGATTCGTTTGCTGCCACAGAAAGATGCGGTGACTAACCCCTCTTCTCTGTCTCAGTAAGAATATAAAAAAGGGGGGGGCAAGTTCTTGCCGAAGAAGCGTAAACAATCGACTACTCTTAAAATTTTCTTTCGTGATATACTATGTAATTGATATCAGAGATTTGACCAGACCGAGTTAATTTTTTTCTATCCCGATTATCAGATCCACTCTAGTAGAGTTGGATGACTCACAATATCACGATAAAGTTCAGGAGTCTCTCCTAATGGGGTCACTCAAGTTACTCCTCAAATCAATTTGAACCACTAATATGGAAGTAAATATCCTCGCATTCATAGCTACTGCACTCTTTATTCCAATACCTACAGCTTTTCTACCTATTCCTTACATTCAAACGGCTGCTCAGAACAATTAATCCGAGAACCTGGTCTATTGTTTCGCCGCGGATGGTAGTAAGTAGATAAGGGAAGGTTGAATATACGTCCCGGGGTAGGGGATGAAATAGGATGCTACTCCGCGTGAAGTAGCAACTCGGTTGCCAGTAAACTACTAATTTTTACTCCCCCAATTTGAATTCCACAGTCCCATCCCAATTAAAATCTGGATAGATAGATGATCTACATAGATAGACCCATCTATCTATCGATCGGGAGGTCCATCTCACTCATCCTTTTTATTATGATTTCCATGGAACCAGGTCCCGGTGCAATAGTCGGAATCGGGCTAGTAGTGATAGGTGTATTCCTGTATGTCTCCGCAAAGAGGGAACCTAATGTATCTAGAGGTGTGGTCCCAAATGTACCCGTGCAACATCTCTGCGATTTTCAGCATATCTCTACCCGGGGGATGTGAAACTTGAACTGGTGTCGGTAGTAATGAATCCCAATAGGAATCAATCCATGACTAAACTGATTCAATATGTTTCTCCATACTTCGAAAACTAGGGGGGGGGAGGGGATTGGCGGGTTCCAATATCTCTCTCCCCTGTGATATCTTTGGTTCTAGCCTCCCCCCTCTGGAGGGGAGATCTATATGTACATATGGATTTATGGGTAACCAATGGAGTCAGACATGAGTCTAAAGATCCTATTTTTACGGAACGGGGTGGATCGGGTGCATAAAGAACAAACCGGATTGAAATTTGAAACGTGGAGAGATTTTTCTATCTATCCATTGATTCGGATATATCAAGATTATCTATCTATTTCCCGATTCAATCCGGTGAAAGAGGATCCGGGAAGTTCGACAGAAGAAACTGACGTGGATGAGAAGTGAGAGATAACACCTCGCTCCAACTACTGGTCCTGCTTAAGCCACAACGAAATGAAAAAATCACCCATGGTTTTTTGGGGGGGGGGGGGCGCATTACCCAATCCATAGATTCCCAACCTATCCCGATACTACGACTTTTTCCTTTCCTCCATTGGATTATTATGCGGAGGAATTCTTATCTTTCAAGGTTGGCGCTTAGATCCGATTCTACTATTATCTGAAATACTTTTAAGTGGAACTGCAATATTTCCTATTGCTGAAAATTTATATCTACGTAGAGAAGAGATCGAGGCATTTGATGAATCTAACCAGCGGATATCCAATAGGGGTCGTTTGGAAACTACCTGGTTGACTCCCCCTCCCGGGAGAGAAGATTCCTACAGAGAGTTGAGATTGGGGGGGGGGGTGAATTCTCCCATAAATGGAAGGGAATTAGTTATACCATATGTGTTTCCTACGAAGAAGCAAGAGATTCTAGAGGGGGTCGAATCGTTGGGCCCCACCCCAACGATTCACATCTCCCGGATTCTACTATACTAGGAGGAGTAGTGTAAAATTACTCACTGCGATCCACTTCTTCCCCGAACCACAGGTGAAAGAGAGAATGTAGGAGTCACCATCGGAGCAGCCCAAGCAATACTAACCATATCCGTGGTCGTAATTCCTATCCCTTCAATTCAATTCTATTGAATTCCTTTTCCTCCAACTACTGGGTGCTTATATGGATGAACCCGAATCGAAGTCAGTAACATATCGTACATGGGAATCAATTTCTGTTTCATATGATACCCGAGTGGGAGGAGGTAATAAGAGTGCGGATCCGTCCACCAATATATTTTATAATGTTACCAAGTCCCAATCCCCGAGGGGTTGTCAATCCATATAATTTACTCCTCGATTCCTGATACACTAAGATCAGGATTGCCTATCCGTGGCATATCCGGATACATCTAGCGTGATAGGCCATAATATACTATGGAGCATCTCGATTTGTGTCCGGGTCTGGCGCGGTAGTCAATCCCGAAATCGTCGAAATTATTGATACTGGCACAACAAGGCGACACCCAGATTCGAACTGGGGGATGAAGGATTTGCAGTCCTTTGTCTTACCACTTGACTATATCGCCCTTCTTTCACCTGCATCGAGGCACATGATTGATAGATGGGGGACTCGATATTAAGTATACCACTGAATGGGAATATTAGCAAGCTGCTCATTTTTCTGTATCGGATTGAGCTCGTAAGTATGTCGGATACTAGAAACCTTTTCTCCCCATCCAATCAATTTGATGGGTTAGGAAACCTTGCTGCCCACCCCCCCCACTTCCACACACATCCTTTTTATACTATGCATCCCCAGGCAGCCAACACCAATTTTTCCCTAGATTGCTCCACTATCCTCTGACTTACTCGGATCCCTACTGCCCACCCCCTGGTCTTGTTTTCCCTCCTAACACTCTTGGAAATATCTAACGGATCCTTCACGCTCCCCACCCCCCAGAAATGGTTCGCATAGATACCGGGTTCTACTTCGAAAAGTTTTTCCCTTCCTTGTCAATTTCACCCTCCCCACATTGATATTGACACTCCGTGGCAACAGCAGGTAGATATTATTAGGTCGTCCACCTTTAGGGATAGATTCTCGAATCTCAATAGTTCTTCTGATCCACCTCGGGTTGGGGGGGGGAGGGGTAAACCAACGATTTGACACAATGGATTGATTTTCAGTAGTATGTGAAGTGATATTCCCCGTATCAATGTTTACCGGATTGCTGTTCCACGAATCGATACTTCACGGCGCAAAAACTGGTTCTTCGCGGTAGTTGCTTCGCAGCGAGAATCGCAACAACTGCGCCAATTGTATCAATTATGCTGACGTTAATGCCTCCAGCGTCTTCTGGAGATCCAGCGAAGTGAATCTGTCTAACTAGGCACCTAGAATCTTTGTGATTTCGTGTCGAGAATCCCCATTCTCGTTGTGTCTCACCTTACCCCCACTCACCATATCGGTGGAATGACGGAATCGAGCCGATGGTTGATAAGTGGATGATAAAGATTTTTTGGGTGCAGGGAAGTCTTCCATCAGATCATTTTGAAATCCATTTATAGTTTGTTTGACACCTCCAATACCTCAAGAACCGCTGATGATGGTGGTATCTCCTTGGCCAACTCGGGAACAGTCTTCATCGGGAGAATCTACCAAATTCAATCCCTCACCCGGGAGAAAGAGAGGGGAGGGGGGATGCGAGGGAGAAGGAATCACTAAATGAATTGATGAATAGGTATAGGAGGGTTTCGCACGAGGATAAGATTTCAGTACAACATCAATAGGAGATAGGGAGATGTTCGTATTGCCAGAACTTGGATGAATTCAATTTGAGGGATTCAACTGCTTTGTTCATGAAAGATCATTTGAAGAACCTGATGATTTCCCAGAGATTGAAGATACGGATAAGGAAGTCGAATTCTAATCAATTAGTGAATAGTATCGATTGTCGGAACCTCCGATTGGGAGGAGAGAGGCTACATATCAATGTATCACATATTCATCCGATCCATATGTACCAGCTTAATTGATTCGGAAGAGAAGCGGAATAGTAGAAGAACAGGATGTGTTTCTCGGATCTATTCCCTCGATGACCTCCCAAGGAACATTTATAATCAATGGAATTGCTAGAGTTTTGATTAACTAGATATTGAGGAGTCTTGGTGTTTACCACAACCGCGAGTTGGACCACAGGGGATTTTTCACATATACCAGCATGATCATTTCGGATTGGGGAGGAAGATTCAAACCAGAAATAGATAGAAAGAGTAGGATATGGATTCGTATCAGCAGGAAACGAAAGATATCCATTTTGGTTCTACTTCTAGCTATGGGACTGAGTACGGAGGATATCCCGCGGAATGTACGTTATCCTAAGATTTTTCTGAATCTACTCAGAGAATCGAGAGAAACTATCGAATCTTCGGAAGATGCTATGCTAGAACTTTACAAACATCTATACTCTCCGGGAGTCGATGTGGTGTCTTCAGAATCCATATTCCAGGAATTGCAGAAGAGATTTTTCCAACAAAGGTGCGAATTGGGACGAATTGGTTGACGAAATTCAAACATCAAACCTAATCTCGATGTACCTGAAACGGAACATTTCCCACTACCCCAAGATCTATTAGCTGTCGCAGATTATTTGATAGAGATAAGCTATGGGATGGGTAACCTCGATGATATAGACCACCCGGGAAATCGACGCGTTCGGTCTGTAGCGGATCTATTACAGGAACAATTAAAATTAGCCCTGAATCGTCCGGAGAATTCGATCCGATAAAATATCCATAGAGCCGTCAGGCGTAGACGTCCATTAACTCTCGGGGGATTGGTGACTTCCGCACCACTCACAACAACTTTCAACGAATTTTTTGGCTCACATCCTTTGTCGCAATTTTCGGACCAGACCAATCCACTAGCAGAAACAGTTCATAAACGAAGATCAAGTTCTCTAGGTCCCGGGGGATTGACGCGGCGAACTGCCACTTTTCAAGCTCGGGATATCCATTTCAGTCATTACGGACGTATATGTCCCATCGAGACATCTGAGGGTATGAATGCTGGTCCTATCTCATCCCTAGCTATTTTTGCAAAGGTTAGCAATTCCGGATCCTTACGAAGTCCCTTTTATGAAGTATCCAAATCATCTATGGAAGGACAATTAGTAGATCTATCACCCGTCGGGGATGATTATCGAATAGGAACTGGAAATCTGTTAATAGCAGATTGGAGGACCGGGGAGAAGGAGCTTATATCGGTTCGGTATCGAGAGGAGTTCTTAACCGTTACGTGGGAGGAATTGGATTTACGAGGTATTCATCCCCTACAATATTTCCCCATTGGAGCTTCTCCTATTCCCTCCGTCGAGCATAATGATGCAAACTGCGCTTCGACGGGTTCTAATATGCAACGCCAAGCGGTTCCACTTTTCAGACCTGAGAGGTGCATTGTAGGAACTGGGTCAGAAGGTTAAGTAGCCCTAGATTCGGGAAGTGTAGCTGTATCCGAACAAGAAGGATGAATTTAATATACCGATGGTAATGAGATTACTTTATCCTCCAGGAATGGAGATACTATAACTAAATTGAGGATATATGAACGTCCCAATAATAATACTCGTAGACATCAGAAGCCTACAGTTATTCAAGGAGAACTTCTGAAAAGTGGAGAAGTTGTGGCGGATGGAGCAGCAACCGTTGGAGGAGAACTAGCTTTGGGTAGAAATATACTAGTAGCTTATATGCCACGGGAGGGATACAATTTTGAAGATGCAGTACCGATTAGTGAACGTTTGCTATATGAAGATGTTTTTACATCCTTTCATATCAAGAGACACGAAGTTGAGGTTCGTGCGACGAATCAGGGTCCTGAGATAATTACGAAGGAAATACCCCAATTAGACAGTTATGACCTTCGTCACTTGAAGGATAATGGGCTTGTAGCATCAGGATCTTGGGTAGAAACAGGAGATGTTCTAGTGGGCAAATTGACGCCTCGAGAGGGGGGGGATTCATTACGTGCCCCAGAAGGAAAATCATTACAAGCGATTTTTGGTATCCAAGCAGTCAACACAAAAGAGAGTTGTCCGAAAGTCCCTATTGGTGGAAGAGGTCGAGTCACTGATGCCATGTGGGTCTATCCTGAGGATAATCCCATGAATAATTCGGAGATGATACATATATATATTTTGTAGAAACGTAAGATACAAGTAGGTGATAAAGTAGCTGGCAGACACGGTAACAAGGGTATTATATCAAAGATCTTACCTAGGCAGGATATGCCTTATTTACAGGATGGTACGCCAGTAGATATGATACCAAGTCCCTTAGGAGTACCTCCGCGAATGAATGTAGGATAGATTTTTGAATGTTTGCTTGGGTTGGCAGGGGAATTTCCGAAGATGCATCACAGAATAACACCTTTTGATGAAAGACATGAACCAGAAGCTTCTAGAAAACTGGTATTTTCGGAACCATTTAAGGCAAGTACAGAAACATCCAATCCGTGGTTATTCGAACCTGATCATCCCGGAAAGAGTAGATTAATTGATGGACGAACGGGTGATACTTCTGAACAATCGGTTACAATTGGGAAAGCTCATATGATGAAATTGATTCATCAGGTTGATGATAAGATTCACGCATGATCCAGTGGGCCCCATGCACTTGTTACACAACAACCTTTTAGAGGGAAATCCAGACGAGGGGGACAATGAGTGGGAGAAACGGAAGTTTGGGCTTTGGAAGGTTTTGGTGTATCTTATATATTGCAAGAAATGCTTACTATTAAATCCGATCATATTTAAGCTCGTTATGAAGTACCTAATGCCACCGTGACTGGGAAACCCGTACCCAAGCCCGATACTGCTCCAGAATCTTTTCGATTGCTAGTTCGAGAATCATGATCTATGGGTTTCAATCTGGATCATAAATTGATACTTGAGGGGGATTCGAGAAGGGAAAGTAGAAATGTTTAATCGAGATATTTTCAATAAAAACAAACAGAATATTATTATCCCATGATTCATCAACAAAATTACCAACAACTCCGAATTGAATTGGCCTCTCCCGAACAGATTCGTAGTTGGGCTGAAAGAGAATTACCTAATGGAGAAATTGTTGGGTAAGTTACTCAACCTCATACGTTGCATTATAAAACCCATAAACCAGAGAGGGATGGTTTGTTCCGCGAAAGAATATCTGGGCCTATAGAGAGTGGAGTTCGTGCCCGTGGAACTTACCGATCCGTTGATAATGAAGAAGGAGATTCTAATTTTTGTAAGCATCGCGGAGTGGAATTTACTGACTCCCGGGTTCGGAGGTACCGAATGGGATACATCAAATTGGCATGTCCAGTAATTCATGTGTGGTTTTTGAAACGAATCCCCAGTTACGTTGCGAATCTCCTTACCAAACCTCTTAAAGAGTTAGAAAGCCCGGTATATTGCGATGTGTGACTTGGTTATACGTTCCAATTACCACAGAATGATCACAATCTGTCATCCCATCCGGTAGCGGTGGGATGCCTCCCATTTCGACATATCTTCCGTGGGGAGTATCATGTGGCTCGGAAAGGAGTATCGGAAAGATCTATAGATACTAAGGGAGGTTACTCCTCCAAGGTCAATTCCTATTAATTCATCGACTAGACTTCGTAATATAAATCACTACTTCTAGAATCAATCCAGATCTTTATCGGCGAGATCCTCCACCCGAGCCCCTTTCCAGATGAAAGATTATTCTATGAGGAGATATGGTTGCGGAAACTTATTCATCGCAGATACGTTTTCAATGACGTGACAACCATCGGAGTAGAGTGGGAACCTGGGGAGGAGTAATAACTGGATTATGAACAAGAGAAACCCCCCTTGTCCCTAATCAGAACCAATATTTCTGTGGGATAAGTATGTATACATGCAACAAGGGGGGGATGAGACTACTCAGTAAAAGGATTTCATCAATTTTTGACTTGAGTAACGAATAGCTATTCGATTCCCAATAAGTTTGGTTATCACGTCCCAATGCCACCGCGACCTCATATCTCGATATAGCTATTTGAGCCGGATGAGAGAAAACCCCGACGTCCGGTTCTGGGGGGGGGGGGGGGGGGGGTTCCCACCCGACCTATCCCGATCTTTTCCTTGCTAGGCCTGTAGCTGAAAAACCTACTCCATTGTGATCGCGAGGCTTGTTCAACTATGAAGATTGCTCGTGGAGAGACATTTCTACCATCTCTTTTTCTACTCTAAACTTCGAGTCTTTCCAGGGGAGGGAAGTGGCTACTGGAGGGGATGCTATTAAGAAATGATTAGCTAGCTTGGATTCGCAGAGTGTTATGGATTGTGCGTATCCGGAGTGGCAAATATTGGCGAAGCAGGGATCCACCGGGAATGAGTGGGAGGATCGAACGATTCAAAGGAGAAAGGATCTTTTAGTCAGACGGATGAGACTGGCTAAGAATTTCCTTGGAACAAACATAAAACCAGAATGGATGGTTCTGGACTTACTACCGGTTCTTCCACCTGGATCGCGACCAATAATCGAACTCTATGAGGGTGAGTCAATTACTTCTGATTTCAATGAACTTCATAGGAAGATAATTCACCGGAATAATACCCCTATCGATTTTCTACTGGGAAGTGAATTCACACCGGACGGATCGATTGTGTGTCAAAAGAGACTTATTCAAGAAGCTGTAGATGCCTCCATTGATAACGGTATACGTGGGCAACCAATGAGAGACATTAATAACAGGCCTTACAAATCTTTCTCTGAGGTTATTGAGGGGAAGGAAGGATGACTCCGCGAGAATTCGCTTGGAAAGCGGGTTGATTATCTGGGTCGTTTCGTTACCGTGGTAGGTCCGTCTCCCTCGTTACATCAATGTGGATCACCCCGAGAACCGTCGATAGAGCCTTCCCAAGCCTTCGTAATTCGTAATTCAATTGGACGACGCGTCGCTCGTAACCTGCGAGCTGCTAAGAATATGATTCGGAAGAAAGAATCAATTATACGGAAAGTTCTCCAGGAAGTTACGTAAGGTCATCCTGTATCGTTGAATCGAGCACCTACATTGCATAGATTGGGTATACAAGCGTTTCAACCTATTTTAATAGAAGGGCGTGCTATTCGTCTGCATCCATTGGTTCGCGGGGGGTTCAACGCAGATTCTGACGGAGATCAAATGGCCGTACATGTACCTTCATCTCTAGAAGCTCAGACTGAGGCTCGTTCTCCAACGTTTTCACATACAAATTTATTATCTCCTGCTACGGGGGATCCCGTATCTGTACCAAGTCAGGACATGCTTCTCGGGCTTTATGTGCCGATGACTGAGAATAAACAAGGGATTTATGGAAACAGACATTCTCTTGCCACGGACGGGGAACCCAGTTCGTCCTCCAAGATACCTTATTTCACTAGTTATGATGATGTACTCAGGGCCAAGTAATTGAGGCGAATCGATTTGTATAGTCTTTTATGGCTCCGATGGAAGACGGATCTACGTATGATTAGCTCTAGAAATCGCGAATTGCCCATTGAATTTCAATACGAATCCTCGGGAACTTCTTTCCAGTTTTACGACAATTATCAGATTAGGAGGGATGAAAAGGGTAACATACTTGGCATATATATCCTCACAAATGCTGGTCGTATTTCGTCTAATCAACAAGTGAAAGAGGCAATACAGGGTACTTCTCAGCATCAGACTCAATCGATACCAGCTATAGAAATACAGAAGAAAATCCCGAAATCAACTCGTTTTATGAACTGGAATAATGAAGAATGAGGGAGTTTTTGACGCATCTGACAGATATGATCAATAGTTTGGATTTGCCGGTCAATGATGGTCATAAGATAAAAAAGGTTGAGGTTCCTACAACGGTCGATCAAGCTGAGTCGCTTTACTACAATAAGATGATGGACAAAACCGCGATGAGACAACTCATCAGTAGGTTGACACTTCATTTCGGGATTACGCATACGACGAATATCCTGGATCAAATAAAGAGTTTGGGTTTCGAACAAGCTACAAAAGCATCTATTTCATCAGGCATCGATGATCCTTACGCAGTACCTATTAAAGGATGGCTTGTAGAAGATGCAGAGAAACAGGGTTCCGCCTCGGAGCAGTCTCATCGTTGCGGGGGTCTACATGCTGTAGAGAAATTACGTCACTTGATCGAGACGTGGTATGCGACAAGTGAGTGTCCGAAGAGAGAGATGAATCCAAATTTCAGGATGACTGATCCTCTGAATCCAGTCCATATGATGTCTTTTTCAGGAGCCTGAGGAAGTATATCCCAAGTCCACCAATTGCTCGGTATGAGAGGATTGATGTCGGATCCACGAGGACAGGTAATTGATCTACCTATCCGTAGCAATCTGCGCGAGGGTTTATCTCTGACAGAATATATCATTTCCCGTTATGGTGCTCGCAAAGGAGTGGTGGATACTGCGGTACGAACATCAGATGCTGGATATCTCACACGTAGGCTTGTCGAAGTAGTTCAACATATTGTTGTGCGTGAAAGAGATCGTGGGACTATCAGGGGCATTGCTGTGAATCTTATTGGGGGGGAAGAGGGATCCACACGAACGATACCACAACAGAGACTAGTTGGACGTGTGTTAGCAGGCAATGTATATCTAGATATGAGACGTATTGCTATGCGTAATCAGGATATTGATAATGAACCCGCCAGTAACTCAGTAGTAGCGACTGAACCGATACATGTAAGATCTCCCCCGACACGTAAAAGCATTTTCTGGATTTGTCAATTGTGTTACGGCTGGGGTCTCGCCCACCACGACTTGGTGGAATTGGGAGAAGCTGTAGGTATTATTGCGGGCTAACCAATCGGAGAACCAGGAACCCAATTAACATCAAGAACTTCTCATACTGGTGGAGTATTTACGGGTGATATCGCAGAACATGTATGAATCCCGTTCAATGGAATCATCAATTCCGATGAGAAGTCATTATATCCCACACGTACGCGACACGGACAGCCCGCTTGGATGTGTCAAAATGAATTACCTATCTCTATTAGAAGTTAAAATGATACACACAATCCTGTGATTCCAGCACAAAGTCTACTTGTGATTCAAAATAATCAATATGTTGAATCGAAACGAATCACTGCGGAAGTCTGAGCCAAGGAGTTTCCTCTCAAGGAACGGATTAAGAGAAAGATCTATCCAAATTTAGAGGGGGAAACCTATTGGAATGGGGTCGTGTATCACTCGCCCGAAGATATACATAGTAATATTCATGTCGTGCGCAATAGCGGTCATGTACGGGTCCTTTCAGGAACCTCTAGTGATTCCAATGGGAATTCCTTTTATGAAGATCAAGATAGAATTGATACCAGATCCCATTCCAACGAGAGTAAACGCGAGCTTCGGGAGGTAAATTGGGAGAATATTAGTGTCATTAACTCTGGATGTTATCAGGAATGGATATGGGAGTCCGGAATCAATGTCGATTTTGAATCTATCAAAAGTGAATTGAATTCGTCGAGATTTGTTTCAACTCCTTCCATGGGTCGAGGTGGGGGAACAGAGGTGGTTCCTCTATCACCGGAACAGGAGGGTCGGTACAGGAAATTATCTTACGCAAATTCCGAGTTCCGTATACTCAATAACGTGATTTTGGATCGGAATGAAATTATTGCTATTTGCGAAGACTCGAAGTATCGAACCAACGTTTCGGGAGTTGTAAGATATGGTACTGCAGAAGTAGAACCCATTGATGAAGGAGAATTGGTTTCTGGCAGTGAAACAGCAAGTTCTAGATCGCGGTATAAAGTCACCAAAGGAGGTAACTCTTCCTTGATCCCTGAAGAAGTGTATACTATTTGCGAGCCTTCCTCATCCATTTTGGTGAAGAACAACAGTGTTGTCGAGGAGGGCACACAAATAACTTCTAATATTATTAGTCAGATGGGTGGGTTGGTTCGCATAGAAAAGATACCCAATAGTATCAAAATAAGAATCTTACCCGGATATATCTATTATCCGAAAAAGAAAACTAATATATCTAAACAGGCTGATACTTTGATTCCACCAGGGCATCTGATTCTCGGTGAATTCAAATCTGATAATTGGGTTTATCCCCAACCAGTTGCATCGGCTAGAAGAAGGAAGCCCTCTGTCTCAATAAGAACAGTTGTAGAATACAATGTACCTGGTGATTCTCCAATACGAATGCCTGAAATACCAAAGACAGAGAAAGACTTGGGAATTCAAGTCTTTACCTATATCTTTTACAGAGACGGCGAAGTAGTAGAAATAAGTGACAACACAGATATCCAATTGGTTCAAACTTGTTTAGTGGCTGATTGGCAAGAATCCCCCCCTCCCCCGGAAGGGTCGTATCTGTCTCTCACCAATATTAAGATAAGTGACAGTCTTAGCACCTTCCTCCAGGTTAACCCAATGGGACTTTCCAATCCGTTTTTGTCCCCTGAGACAAGAGCTGGGGAAGCTCCTCCACAACTGGCGCTCGGTGGGAAGCTATCCCCCATCAATTTGAATTCACGCGATGAGAATAAAAATAAAGAATTTGTCGGATATCGAGGTACTATTCATGTAGTACCCCAACAAGGTGCATCCTTCTTAATCCTATCACCATCCAATCTTTTTCGTAACCCCCTGCCCCCCGACCCAGACGGAGGGGTATATGGAAGGGGGGGTGCATATTCCGATAATTCTGGATCGGGGGGTATGACTGTCTTTCGTAACAACATAGATTCAAAAGATCCCCACTCGGATTCTGATGCTGGATCTATTTGGAGAGGTACCGCAGGACCAAAAGGAGTATTGACAGATTTTGGAGAATTTTATCCTACTACTGGTGGAAGGGGAAACAAAAAGTTGGGCCTTTTAGGTGATTCACAAAATAGCCCCTACTCTTTGTTGTTTTCCTACTCCGTATCAAGCAACAAAGTCTCTTTTGCCGAGGATCCCTTTGTCGATGAGTCAACAGATGCATCGGGACGTAGGTATTGGTATTCAATAGATGAAAATGAATCGATATTTGAATACTCCCCAGATTTATTGGTGGGAGGATGCTTCCCCAGATTGATCTTCCCCCCATCATATTTCCCCGGAGCAAGAATTCTGCCTATTAATCTCGGACTTCTGGTCAGTGAAAACGCATGCATTTACGGGGGTGATATCTGCCTCCAATCCGGCCAAATCATAGCTATTCACCGAGAATACTCACCAATCAGAACAGCCAAGCATTCCTTAGCAACTGAGGGGGCGACTATTCATAAGAATTACGGAGATATCATTGGGAAGGGGATACATTAATAACATTACTACACGATAGATCGAGGTCTGGGGATATTATTCAGGGTTTTCCAAAGGTTGAGCAGTTGTTGGAATCTTCGTTCCACCGCTTTTACCTTAGCAAGAATCGAAGATATTTCTGATAGATGGAGGAGAACTATTACAAGATTAGTTGGTAATCCTTGGAGTCATTTCACGAGTGCCGGAATAGGTATGGAAGATTGTCAACTGGTTCCGATTGATCAAATTCAAAAGGTTCATGGATCCCAGGGGGTGTAAATATCCGATAGGCATATAGAAATCATCATTTGACAACTGACATCGAAAGTAGTAACGTTGGAAGATGGAATAACTAATGTTTTCTTACCCGGAGAGCTTATTGAATCATCATAAGCGTAACGAATGAATCGCGTCTTAAAAGAATCGAATTTCTACGAACCTGTTGTATTGGGAATGACAAAAGCATCTCTTAACACTACTAGTTTTATATCAGAGGCGAGTTTTCAAGAAACTACTCGGGTACTGGCTAGAGCCGCTATTCGGGGTCGAATCGATTGGTTGAAGGGACTGAAGGAAAATGTCATCCTTGGTGATCTCGTTCCCATTGGGACCGGCAGTCAGGAGGTTATTCGTCAACTAGATGTAGAGAGAAATACGGAATTTTATTTAGCTATTAGTGATTTTAACATCTTCAGTCGAGAGGCAAGGGATATTCCCCCTCATACTTATTAGGGAGGGAGCCGAGTTCCCACCATAGATTAATGATTCACGAAGGATTGAGACAACCCCTCCCGGAGTCAATATTGGTGAATGAGATTCAGAATCATTTGCGACGTAGCATCTGGGTATGTCTCACTCAATAATCCCGACCAGTGAATCGTAATAATTACGTAACTTCCATAAAAATCAAATCAATCTGCGGCTTTTCGTAGTTCTTTTTTGGGGGGGTAAAATGCAACAGAAAAATTGGAATATCGATCCAGAAGGGATGATGGAGGCGGGGGTCCATTTCGGTCATCAAACCCAAAAGTGGAATCCCAAGATGTCACCTTATATATTTACGGAACGGAAAGGTGTTCACATTCCCGATCTAACTCAGACTGCTCGTCTCCTATCCGAAGCCTGTGATTCGGTATCCAATGCAGCGACGGAGGGAAAAGAATTCTCAATAGTAGGTACAAAATACCAAGTAGCTGATCTAATTGCATCGGCTGCGACGAAATCTCGATGTCACTACGTGAATGAAAAGTGGCTCGGTGGCATGTTAACGAATTGGTCCACTACAGAAACACGTCTTCAGAGATTTCAATATTTGCAGAATGAAGAAGATACGGGGGGTTCGATCGACTCCCGAAAAAAGAGGCATCGATTCCGAAAAAACAATTACTTCGATTGAAGAAGTATCTAGTGGAATTCAATATATGTCAAATTTACCCGATATTGCGATAATTACTGATCAACACGAATAATCCACTGCTATTAGAGAACGTATCACTTCAGGTATTCCTACAATCTGTGTCGTCGATACAGATTGCGATCCAGATCTCACAGATATTCCGATTCCAAGTAATGATGATGCGCGGTCCTCCCATTCGACGGGTACTGGATAAATCAACACTGGCTATTTCTGAGGGTCGTTCGAACTCAAAGATATTGAACTTAATAGATAGTGAAATCAGTAACTATCCCAACTATTCGTGGTAGAAATGAAACAGAGACTTACCCCAGAGACAGCAATATGCTGTGACTCTATTATGGGGACAACCCTGGGATTATGTAGTGATTAGGATCCACTTGATTGTTCTGTGCAAATCATTCTTCCCCACGTTGATTCCTGATAAGGAGGTAATACGAATTCCGAACAAATTGTCCATTCATGGGATTGATAATCTATATCAAGTATCGGGCGTATGGAAGTGGGTCAACATCTCTATTGGCAAGTAGGAAATTTCCAAGTTCATGCACAAGTTCTTGTAACTTCCCGGGTAGTAATTGCTATATCATTGGGTTTATCTACCGCAGCTACTCGGGATTTGCAAACCATCCCGACTGGCAGTCAAAATTTCATTGAATATATTCTTGAATCTATTAGGGATCCGACTAAGAACTCAGATGGGGGAAGAAGGGTATCGTCCCTGGGTTGCATTCATTGGAACTATGTTTCCATCCATTTCTGTTTCTAACCGGTCAGGTGCTCTGTTTCCTCGGCGAGTTATCCAATCACCTCATGGAGAGTTGGCTGCACCTACGAATGATATCAATACAACTGTTGCATTAGCTTTGCCTACATCAGTGGCATATTTCCACGCGGGTCTAAACAAGAGAGGTCTTAGTTACTTCGGTAAATACATCCAACCCACTCCAGTACTGCTACCTATTAATATTCCAGAAGATTTCACTAAACCTTCACCACCTAGTTTCCGACTCTTCGGAAATATATTAGCTGATGAGTTGGTAGTAGCTGTCCTCGTCTCTCTAGTACCCCTAATTGTTCCCGTACCTATGATGCTTCCAGGATCATTCACAAGTGCCATTCAAGCTTTGATTCTTGCGACTCCAGCTGCAGCTTATATAGGGGAATCCATGGAGGGTCATCATTAACCGAGTTTCGATTCCGACGAATCATCGGATTAGGATCGTGGTATTCGACAGGTACTCGGGCCACCTCTTGGAGTAGCAAAAACTGTTTCTGTGGTATAATAATATGATACCCCCCTCCTATTAGAGGGGGGGGGGGAAATCCTACTACTCCCATTTCCATTCAAAGGGATGGGGATGGAAATGACAATAGTGATTCCCACCATTCGACTCGAGCATTCCCTCCAGTCTGCAGGGGGGGACGAATCACAAGATGTTCCGCAATTCGTGGGAATCTTTGTCACCTCGGGAACCAATGATACCGATACTTACTAGTATCTCCTATCGTGTTACAACAAGGAGTTGAATCTCATCCGGGCCGTGGCTGGAATTCCTCATCATGAAGTACTATATTTTCATCCAATTGCTGCATTACGGGTAACGAGTGAGATTGGTGGATTCTCGTCGGGGGAATGGCTTTATTTCTCGCCCACCGGTATTGCTATTTCAATGCTTCGAATAGAAACAAGTGAATCGGAAGGAACATTTCAACCCATCAGCGGCTCTGAGTGAATTTTCACAGAATTATTCCAGTAGGCATTGATCTTTGCTAAGTCGGAATTGGTTGAATTAAATAAAAAAGAGAGAGATTAATACGAACCCCTTGATTCCTGCTGCTTCTGTTATTGCTGCCGGATTAGCTGTAGGCCTCGCTTCTATTGGTCCCGGTGTTGGTCAAGGCACTGCCGCGGGTCAAGCAGTAGAAGGTATTGCGAGACAACCAGAGGCAGAGGGTAAAATTCGAGGCACTTCATTGTCAAGTTTAGCCTTCACGGAAGCTTTAACAATCTATGGACCAGTTGTAGCCCTAGCACCGTTATCTGCAAATCCTTTCGTTCGATCCACCCACAGTGAGGGGTACTTGGGGAGCCCTGTACCCCCTCCCCAATCGGACCCTTTCCAAATCGATTATCTGATTGGGAGATTATCTTATTCAGGGGGGGGGGTCTGACAGAAAATCCTCGATCAATCTATTTTATCGATTCCTTCTCGCGACTCTCCAAGTTATTTTGTGAATCCCCCCCCCACATCAGTATGGAATGAACCAGTTGATTGCTCCGTTCCATTCCCACGTCAGTTCTATTTTTTATCTAGTGTGTAGGTATTCCCTCCGAATCCATGATTCTATTCCAGGTCAGATTGAAGGAATTATGTAGGATTTAGATAATCCCTTGGGAGGGGGAGGGAGCATGAGAAGTATATGTGACATCGCCGTCTCTACGAGTCATTGGACTCCTGCCGCGGTTTTTGGTTCGAATACCAATATCTTGGAGACAAATCCGATTAATCTGATTCTAGTTTCGGGTGTACTATTTTATTTTGGAAAGGGAGTGTGTGCGAGTCGCATATCTGAATGAGATAACTGGATTCCTCCGGTTGCATTTGGAACAGGAGTAGATGCAAAATCCCGACGAATTACTTGCAAATGAGTGACATCATGTAAGAACCAGAGCATTTCGTGAAATCGGTAGAAACTTTATTGCTTTCACCGACTGATAGGGGAATATCATCAATACGGCTAAAGCTGAATCGCTTGAAGTCTAAGCAAGAATTCGGGTCCTCTTCCCCCTGCTGTGCAAAGATTCCAAAGCATGGTCGGAGATTTCTTCGATATACAACACTCATATCGGGAATAGCCCCACCTCTCTCATTTCTCGCGGGGGGAGGTAAAATCTACCGGTAGGAACCAAATTTTGTTCAATCTGCTGAATAGACAACCCATCTGGAATGAATATTATTCAGAGGAAACGACTTCGCTGGTAGGAGGAGTATCGTCCAGAAGAGCCCTCGATGATTTTCAAGTTTCAGCAATTTGATTTCCACCTGTGGACTACATTCATAGGGATGGCAGGTCCGTGAAGATATTGGATTTTCTTATCCTATCGAGAGGTACGGGCGGGAAAGCCGAATGAATCGAAAGATCCATGTTCGGTTTGGGAAGGGACCACAGATCTCTGGGAACCGGAGATATATAATCTACTTTCATTGACCAATCTACTGGAGAATTGTAAGGGAACAATCTTGAGTACTATTCGTGACGCGGAGGAACGTTATAAAGAGGCTACCGAAAAACTCAAGCAGGCTCGGACTCGTTTGCAACAAGCAAAAGTGAAAGCGGATGAGATCCGCGTGAATGGACTCACGCAAATGGAGGGGGAGAAGCGGGATCTCGTTGATGCGGCTGATGAAGATCCAAAAAGATTGGAGGATAGTAAAAATTATACTATTCGTTTTGAAAAACAACGGGCAATTGAACAGGTTCGCCAGCAAGTCTCTCGCCTTGCCTCAGAAAGAGCTCCGGAGAGTCCGAATAGTCGTTTAGATGGCGAATTGCATTTGCGCATGATTGATTATCACATTGGCCTATTCCGGGCCATGGAAAACGCAGCTGATTAGCTTCCGTATTAGCTTCCGTAGGTCCCATTTCTCAAGAAGATAGTAAATAGATGCTAATGGTAATAAATATTCGACCCGGCGAAATTAGCAGTATTATTCGCAAACAAATTGAGGGATATGTTCCAGAAGTAGAGGTTGTCAATACCGGCACCGTACTCCAAGTCGGAGATGGGATCGCTCGCATTCATGGTCTTAACGAAGTAATGGCTGGTGAATTGGCAGAATCTGAAGACGGTACAGTAGGAATTGCTCTGAATCCGGAATCTGATAATGTCGGGGCTGTATCGATGGGTGATGGTTTGGCCATACAGGAAGGAGGTTCTGTAAAAGCAACGGGAAGGATTGCCCAAGTACCAGTTAGTGATTCCTTCTCAGGTCGTGTCGCAAATGCTTTAGCTTAACCCATTGATGGCAGAGGCCAAATTCCAGCTTCTGAATCTAGACCGATTGAATCCCCTGCTCCGGGGATTATTTCAAGGCGTTCCGTATATGAACCCTCACAAACGGGTCTTATTGCTATTGACTCTATGATCCCCATAGGACGCGGCCAGCGAGAGTTAATAATTGGAGACAGACAGACGGGTAAAACAGCAGTAGCTACAGATACAATTTTGAATCAGAAAGGTCAAAATGTTATATGTGTTTATGTAGCGATTGGTCAAAAAGCCTCCTCCGTAGCTCAGGTAGTGAATACTTCTCAGGATCGTGGCGCCATGGAATATACAATTGTGGTATCGGAGACTGCAAACTCTCCGGCTACTCTGCAATATCTCGCCCCCTATACAGGAGCAGCTCCGGCTGAATACTTCATGTATCGTAAACAACATACCCTGATTATCTATGATGATCTTTCTAAACAAGCTCAGGCTCATCGACAGATGTCTCTCCTACTGAGAAGACCACCCGGACGAGAAGCATATCCAGGAGATGTTTTTTATCTACATTCGCGTCTCTTGGAAAGAGCGGCTAAATCAAGTACCCAATTAGGTGAAGGTAGCATGACCGCTTTGCCCATCGTCGAGACCCAGGCCGGAGATGTCTCAGCCTACATCCCGACTAATGTCATTTCTATCACTGATGGACAGATATTTCTATCAGCGGATCTATTCAATGCTGGAATTCGACCGGCAATCAATGTGGGGATTTCCGTATCTAGAGTAGGATCCGCCGCTTAGATCAAAGCCATGAAACAAGTAGCTGGTAAATCAAAATTGGAATTAGCTCAATTTGCTGAATTAGAAGCTTTTGCCTAATTTGCTTCTGATCTCGATAAAGCTACTCAAAATCAGCTAGCAAGGGGTCAGCGGCTACGTGAGTTACTTAAACAATCTCAATCATCCCCACTATCGGTAGAAGAACAAGTAGCTACTATTCATACCGGAGTTAATGGATATTTGGATATATTGGACGTCGAGAAGGTGAAGAGATTCCTGGTTCAGTTACGTGAGTATATAACAACCAATAAACCCGGATCCGTCGAAATTATTCGTTCTACCAAGATGTTTACGGAACAAGCAGAGATGCTTTCAAAGGAAGCTATTAAAGAATATACGGAACTTTTCTTGCTTCGCGAGAAGTAAAAAATAACTTTCAGAACACGCAAAATATGTCTTGAGTAGGGGGTGGGAGGAAAGAAAAAGGATCAGAAGCCATTTGCAATTTGCAAACACCCATCAGTCGTATACACGGAATTACGTCCAATAGGATTCGAACCTATATTGGAGGTTTAGAAGACCTCTGTCCTATCCATTAGACGATGGACGCCCCCCCCCCCCGAGGGGGGGGGCAGGAACTATGCTATGGACAAACAAAAACAATAACTTCGGTTTGTTCAAGGTATGGCTGCGTAGCGGGAGCCAGAACCCAAGCCTAGATTAGCGGGAATCGGGAGATGGAGAAGGGTAACTTAAACCGGTTCAATTGGTGAGCGGGTAGCGGGAATCGAACCCGCATCAGTAGCTTGGAAGGCTAGGGGTTATAGTCGATGCTACTGAATGAGTTCATTATGGCATCTCTAATTCAGAACCGAACGTGAAGGTCTCCCTTCATTCGGCTCCTCTATGGAATGGATAGTAGAAGGAGGAGCTTGAGGGAGATGAATATCCCCAGATACAAGCATAGAGAGATTCTTTTTCACTCTTCGCTGCGTAAACAGAGAAATGGAAAGCATTGGAATCTCATTCCGAAGACTCATTGCGGATATCTCCTCCTTCTCGACCAGGGTTACATTGCTGGTGAGAAGGATCCATAGCATCTATGTCAGTTTCTTCCGTATCCGACGAGACGGGAACACACTTCCTAGATGATCCCTGTGGAAAAGCATATTACTCCCACGACTCGTGAAAATACTTTGTCGAATCGAAGGTCAGCCGATGTCTCTTCCGGTTACTTCGTTTCTTATTTCTATAGATGACAATCCTTAGGAGAATATTTTTTCTTTCACCGAGTTATAGAATTGTCCACGAAATGCTTGATAATCCTGGTAAATAAGGATCGATCTTTTCATAACTATTTGGCTCGGATTCATTACTGGATCAGAGATTCAGTGACGATGAGACAAATATTTCGGGTTGCTATCCATAGATTCTACACTAGTTGTTCCGGGACCTCTGGATCCTGGAAAAATTCCGCTTCATTATTCCGATATGCAACTGGTTCGACTTCGCAAACGTAGGAATATATAGGAATGACAGGAATAACGCTTTCTACACCGACACTCATTGTAGGAAAGTATGTGGACTTCCCTTAGAAATAAAGCTTTTCGATCGAGTGAGAAATCAATTTGAAAGATCCCTCAGCTACCTGGTTCGAAAATGAAGCGAATCACACTTTTACCACTAAACCATACCCGCCACGATTGGATTGTATCATATATAAGTCTTTCCTGTCTAAGGATGGGTTGTAGCCAAAAGTGTTAGTAAAAAGGAGCTCCCCCCCCCCCCCCCGTTTCAAATATCCATCTCCGGAATTCAGTGTTTAATGAGAAATTTTCTTGCTTCCGGAGATGGTACGACAGAATTACAAATTTCCCTTACGGGCTGCTGATAGAGCAATTACTAGTGGTCCTGATGCAACTACTAATGCCAGAACAGCAAGTTGTGCAATTAGTTCTAGATTCACCACCTACCTCCTCATCTTCAGAAATATCTAAATCAAAGCGGTCCCCTTTTCCTTTCGCAATTATCCCCCGCCTCCTCCCACTACTTCAATAGACACTCCCGGAATGGTGTATCTGAAATACAGGAGATGTTTTTGTGTGGCCATGACAAATTGAAATTGGTACAATTAAATGAGAGATGGTGATTCACGTAAACGAGGAAATCTCGCATTTCATTCCTCGTTTCTCGAAATGTATAAAGAATCGGGAGATAAGTAATGACATCAATCCCGGATGGGCAGATGATTCTGGCCCTTATTAGTGCCTCTCTAACAAGTATCTTAGCCGTAAGATTGGGTCTCGCATTGTATCGGTAACTGGTTCGTCACCGCATAGATAGGCAGCCTGGCTGATCGCGGCTAGGCTGGGAGATTCCAATCCCGGCTGAATGAAAGTGATTCATTCAAGAATCTGATTCTCGGAGGAGAATCGGGGGGGGGGGGGGGGAAGGAGAAAATGATGCTTCCTATTCGGGATTGAACTTCGCCTTGTAACAGATTTCTCAGACACGCCGTCTCCTATACTTCCATTGAAGTATGGACTTCCGTCCCAGCCTCGTGGTAAAGTCCAAAGGATTCCACCGCATGGAGAGATGGCCGAGAGGTCTAAAGCGTCGGATTGCTAATCCGTTGTACAATACATTTGTACCGAGGGTTCGAATCCCTCTCTCTCCCCCAATAATTAACTGATCCGTTGGACAAGGCAATTCCGACGAATTGCATATCGGACTTCATTTATTCTTTGCGCCCGGGGTTACGCCCAGGGTCGTTTGATGGGAATCCAAAAACGAAGAGAGAAACAGAAGAGATAACTACTGTATAAACGAATAGCTTAAGAGTAAGCATGACCTAGTCCCCCTGATCGTAACTAGAAGTGAAACGGAACGGAACACATTTTTCATATTTATACCATACGTTTCTTCTTCGATTCAAAGAAGGAATAGGAAGAATCAGGAATCTGCTGAGGTGAATAACATATATCCGACTCGAACGTCTTCTCCTCCGGGATATCCTTTTTCTTTTGAATGAATCGATTTGAGTCCGAGTCGTTGCAAGTAAATTGGCGCATTAGGTACTACGAAATGCTCAATTGGATTCATCGCAGTGTAAGAAGGAGGGATGGACTTCCCCCAATCCCAACTGCGATATTTATTAGTATAGCCGGGAGGGGTCAGTTTCCCCTCCCGGCGAGTCAGCTGGTGGCGGGGGTGCAAAGGTATGGGGGAATAAGAGCGAGATCCCACTCCTTCAATGACATCTCACTAATCTCTCTCCGTTTTCCTAATTTTTTTTCGTTTTATGAACATTATCAATCTTACCAATAGTTAAAACTAACCATAATACAGAAGGTGGGCGACTCGATTCCATTAGTCAAAGTGAAGGTGGGGAAGGAAGGGAGTGAGTGACCCCGCCTCACGATAGGAATTGGGGATTCTATTCCGAAGCAGCAATCTGGTTGGAATGGATCTCGAATCTGAATCCCATAATATATCAGTTTTCAACCCCCCACCTACTTTGGGGTTTATCATTCCGCTGGGGGGGGCCGGATCCCCAATCCCGAGTGGTTTACTACCGGAAACTCACCGAAGCCTGCCATACGAAAGCTAGAAGTAGGAAAAACGCTGGTATAACTGGCATTACATCCACAATCGGATCAGAAATAGCATAAGCTTCAGGTAACCTAGCAAGAGAAGCGTCACTCAGGTGTAAGGGATTCCCCGTATCAGTGTTAAACGGAACTATCATTTTCATCCTCCAATGGCGGAAATTTTCACCCCGGTACGGTGCGGGGACAATTACCAATCAGTCGACCCATTGAGTACATACTGTTACGGATACTTCCATCCGAATAGAGGGGGGTAGATATTTGCGGCGTCATAAATATCTACAGCATTTCGACGGAATCAATGATTGAATGGTTGGTGAAACAAATCCCTTCACACCAAGTTTCACGGGAATTTATTATCTTTTGATTCCTAGTTACCATCTTTCAATTCCTGCCGGAGTCGTATCTGCACAACCCATTCAGGAAGGGGGGTTGACATGAGAGTCGAAGTATGGGATATTCATTATATCAAATATGTATGGGGCGTGGCCAAGTGGTAAGGCAGCGGGTTTTGGTCCCGTCATTCGGAGGTTCGAATCCTTCCGTCCCAGATCTTGATGCATAAGTAGATACACCCCATCTCCTTTTCTGTGATCTTTTTTTTTTCCTTCTTTTGTGGGAGAGTCAGGAACGTTCTAAATTGGGACGGACTACTCCGAGTCCCTCCTCCCACCTATTGATGGATCGTCCAGTTCATGTTACGACGGTGAGCCGGATATAGCAATAGATCCCGGGGCGAAAAACAATATTAAGAATAATTCATGAAATTAGCCTATTGGATGTATGCCGGACCCGCTCATATCGGTACTCTACGAGTAGCCAGTTCCTTTAAGAATGTACATGCCATAATGCATGCTCCTCTGGGAGATGACCATTTCAATGTAATGTGATCTACGTCGGAGAGGGAGAGGGATTTCACCCCAGTAACTGCTAGTATAGTGGACCGTCACGTATCAGCACGTGGATCTCAGGAAAGGGTTATTAATAATATAAATCGAAAAGATGAGGAATAATGTCCCGATCCAATTGTCTTGACGCCTACATGTACCTCTAGTATCTCACAAGAAGATTCGCAGAATTTCGTGGATCGAGCTTCTATCTATTCTACGTCTGATGTAATTCCCGCAGATGTCAATTACTATAGAGTCAATGAGCTTCAAGCAGCAGATAGGACTTCAGAGCAAATAATTCGCTATTATTTGGATAAAGCTCGTAGACGGGGTACATTGGATCGGTCTCTGACAGACGCGCCCTCAGCAAATATTATTGGAATATCCACTCTGGGTTTTCATAACCAACATGATTGTCGCGAATTGAGACGTCTACTGCAAGATTTAGGAATCTTAGTCAACCAAATAATTCCAGAAGGAGGATCTTTGAGGGATTTGGAGGATTTACCAAAAGCTCGGTTTAATATAGTTCCTCATCGCGAAGTGGGTCTAATGACAGCAATCTTTCCGGAGAAGGAATTTGGGATGCCTTACATATCAACCACTCCGATGGGAATCTCAGATACAGCCGAATTCATTGGACAGATGGAGAAGTATATAAATGCGTGGGCTTCCGCCTTGCCGAAAGAGAGAGTCAATTATGAGTCGTATATTGAAAATCAAACCAAATTTGTTTCTCAGGCGGCTTGGTTTCCAAGATCCATCGATTGTCAGAATCCGACTGGAAAAAAAGCAGTAGTATCTGGTGATGCCACCCACGCAGCTTCGATTACTAGAATACTCACTAGAGAAATGGGAATTCGTGTTATTTGTTCGGGTACTTATTGCAAACACGACGCGAAGTGGTTTAATGAGCAGGTTCAGGGCTTACGTGATGAGATATTAATTATGGAGGATCATACCAAAGTTGGAGATACGATAGCTTGTATTGAACCTCCTGCGATCTTTGGAACCCAGATGGAACGCCATATCGGTAAACGTCTCAATATTCCATGCGGGGTTATTTCTTCACCCGTCCATATCCAGAATTTTCCGCTAGGATACCGACCTTTCCTAGGTTACGAAGGAACTAATCAGATAGCCGATCCAATCCATAATTCATCCAATCTAGGTATGGAAGATCACCCACTAGACGCTTTTGGCGGACACGATACTAAAGAAGTGGTTACCAAATCATTATCTACAGATAGAATTCTGAATTGGACCCCCGAGAGTCAATTGGAGTTAAGCAAAATTCCTGGTTTCGTGAGGGGTAAAACTAAGAAGAATACGGAAACTTCCGCGGAACAAAATAACATTACGGAAATTACGGTTGAGGTGACGTATGCGGCTAAAGAAAAACTGAATGCTTAACATAGAATAAATTCCGAATGTTACTGATTCGGGGTTGTTGGGACAGCTCTTCCCGACGGGCAGCCGCAGGTAGTATCAGTAGATCTTATTGAAATTGTTGTGGTGGTAACAATCTCCCGGTAAGAAAATAACATTTGAACTCTGGATATTACGGTAAAACCTCGTCTAAAACGATATGGTGGAAAGCGACGTGTGGCTCGAAATCGAGATCGTTTATGCGGAGTTTTGCAGCCGCCATTTCCGGATCCAAGGGAAATGTTTCCGTTTCAACGTTTCTTGAAATTCGCCATCTAACGAAACTTGAATGATTATGTCGTATTCCTGGCCCCAAGTCTATCCGATCGGGGATAATATCTATGGTTACTCCACGGAATGAAGCTACCGAGCTCCGTCAGTCCGCATTTACAGAAGGAGCAACTGTCTTCGTCGATAAATACTCCCATTGAATATTCATAATTCAATCCCATCCGTATGGAGTCAATTTCCTTGAGATGCAAATATTCCATTATTTGATTTTGATTGAGTGTGAGGATTTCCATGACGCGTCCAAAATCACAAATCAGTTGCTGAATGTGATTCTTCACAATGGGTCGATCAGAACGAGTTCCGTCGCTACCACTTCTCGATTCGAAAGACCCTCGGAGTGAGGCTTAAACCTACGGATTTTCGGAATTGATCTACGAACGGGAGAATATCGAATACGCACAGTTGAAGCCCTCGGTAGAGAGATCCCTCTCATACTTCCATGGTGGGGGCTCGAACGGAGTCATAATCGGTAAGAGATAACTCGAAAAGTGGATGGGGATGCGTGTCTGTCTCCCCTAAAACTTGCGTGAGTTAGGAGTATTTTCTCTATAATTGAAAAGAAAGGAATGGAATGGAGAGGTATATAGCTGGTGTTCCTCCATACCCTCGGAGTCATGGCTTGAGCCGTATGAAGTTGAAATTTCACGTACGGTTCTATAGGGGGGAAGGGGATTCGTTTCTCCGTACCTATCCGACTAAACTACTTACCGAATAACTGCAATTGATGTCCAATCCCGGCGAGAGGGAAAGTCTATTCAGGAAGTTGGATTTCATGATCCACGAAAGGAACAAACTCAATTAGATGTTTCTGCTATCATTTATTTCCCGGGAAGAGGAGCTCAAACAACAGAAACTGTTCGTGATATATTGAGGCGAGCAAAGGTCTTTAAACAGGTTGAAATTGATTCTTAGGAGAATTCAACGAGCTCAGTCCATATTTTTTTGCAAATGTTTCTATACTATCCCCTCCTCTTCCTCGCATTCTACATATATGCAGTATTTGTCATACCCATGAAAAGTAGTATTTCGAGGAATAGGTACTGGCTATCTGTCAAATCTTTCCTCGAAAGAAGTGATGTTAGATACTTCTTGACAGGTAAAAAGAGGAAGAGGAAGTAAAAGTCCCCCCAGTCGGTGGTGAAAAGGGTGAAGATGATTCACGAGGAATTAATAGGGATCCCGACTCCATCCTGGATTCGTAGATCCCGTATAACTCCTCGTGATCACTCACGGGAATAAGCCACTGCTTATCCCAGTCTTAAGCGTCGAGAAAGTAATATCCCATCCCAGCCTGAGATTTATCTATTCCAACGAAACAATCTAGTCGATATTGAAAATACCATACTCATCCCCCCTGTTAGTTTATTCCTCCCCACATCCATTCCTCCTAGTCCGATTATGCTTACAATTATCCGAAGGTCGATCGATACCACTTCCTCCATTCTGGGGGTTTACTACCCGACAAAGTTGCCAAGGCGGAGCTGCTGAGTTGATGACAATGGGGTGGAGCTGCTGAGTTGATGACAATGGGGTGGAGCTTCGAGTTAAGCGACAAGCATGAAGAGCCTGAATCAGAAGATGGAACCGTCAATAGAGATTTCTATCCGGAAAATTGATATCCCGAGTCCCATTTACCCACCCAATCCCTCCCTTTTATCAACTGATTGGTGCTTAAAAGCTAATCAGTAGACAATTAAGAGATAATCTCGAGATGGGCTTGTTTGTCTAAAAAGGGGGTCACTATCTAACAAATATTCTAATAATTCGTGTGGGGATGAGCGGGAATCGCCCAACTGGGGAGTGTTTTCCCCCGGCTGAATCATTTGAGTCTGCTGAGTCAAGAGCACAATAAACTCCTAAAATGGTTTTAAATCACTCTCCCTTAGAGAAGAATCTGAGGGTCTTGCATGTGAATCTCATCCAGAAAGAGTGATTCGTGGGATATGGGGATAATTACCGACACGACGAATCTCTCCGACGGGTTGCGTCACCACGGGAGATCCAGATATCTGGGAGGTTACTTCTATGAGAGCTGCACGCAAAGTCCCGGCCGGATTGGGCGAGTTACGGGAAAGAAAAGGAATGGATTCAAATTGGGAATGCTTCTTACACACCCTCCTCTTCCAAGACGATCTCCATTCAGTGGCCCGTAACCCTTACTTAAAGGGATCAATTACTGATTCGGTAGGATGTTCCAGAAGGGGATATAGTATGATATCTGCGAGACGATTAATCAATGGAACACGTAAACAGGATTTTTCGGAGATTCCTCTTTCAAAATTTGATCAAAATTGATTTGGTGATTCCGAAACGGATCCATATTTTGATGCACTTTCAGAAGGAATATGCCTAGTATCGGAAATTGCTTTCTCGTCGCAGGTGGAGGAACCCCTATCTATGAAAGGGGTTGGTGAATGGAAGAATTCCCGATCCGTCTATTCGATATCTCCATTCGTGGAAGACAGATTCCCACATTCCGATTGTGTTTCGGATATGAAGTTACCCCATAGTTTCCATCCAGAGGCTTCAATTCGAATCTTTCGTCGACAAGTCGAGGATGCTCCGTTTCCACATCCGCCGAGACTAACCCTTCGGGGTTGTAAAGAGTTGTCAACAGATTTTCCCCGGGAGGGGAAAAATGGTTTAGCTACCTTACTATGGAATCCCTACACTTACGAGATCGAATCGTTATTAATGCCTTCGCGGAAACATTTTTCCGGATTACAATCAGAGTCTTCTACATCTACATCCGATCGGAGAAATATTATTTGGAAGCAAATTGGTGCCGCTGGATTCAACTCAGAAGCATTGAAAGAGGATTCTTATCCCACCAAGAGTTCATGTATCCATTACGGAAGATATGAAAATTATTCTATCTTAGCTTTCGGGGGAACCCAATATCCAGCTAAAAGATGGATCTATTACATTTTGACACCCAGCTAATTTTATTTCCGTTGTTGGCTTCACCCTCACCGAATGCGTACCGGAAGATTATCCAGGAGTCGCGTCCCATTCCCGGGCTATATCTTGGGTATCCAATTAAAAATTGAAGAAATTCGAGTCGTAGGCGTAGATGAATCGTATATCACCACGTCTACCATTAGGGAATCCCTTTTTGGAACCCCAACCATGCTCCTAATTGAATCGATGGCAAGAGGTAATTTCTGCGATGGCTCCGGACGTCTAGTTAGTAAATTGGCTCGGACTACTTGGACAGATGATGAGATCTCAGAGAGATTCCTCCGGTTGTGGAAAATCATTTCTCTCTACTACGGCGGGTCGAAGAATAGAGGTGGGTTAAATAGATTGAGACACATATTACGACTCCCATGCGACAAAACTTCGGCATGTAAGCACAAGAGTACAATGCGTCTGATCCGACGTAAGTCTGATTCAAGAATATTCTTAGGGACTCCTCGGGGGAACTGCAAAATGACTCCTCATTTTCAGTCTAGGAGCATCTCAAATAGTCGGAGGTTTTGGCATCTGGAGATAACCCAGCCCGTTTCGGTACCACATGGTGTATAATAAATATGAGTGGGGGGGGGGAGGGGGGTTATTTTTAGCCCCCCCCCCCTCTACCTTCCATCCATTTTATACAGCCATTAGCTATCTGTTAGGCAGAAATACCAGGCTGTCACAGCTTCCAAAAATACATAAGAATATAAATAATTTGTTGGTTTCTTAACGAAGTGTTAGATATAAAAATAAAATACGGGACTGGAGTCACTCCATTTCTGAATATTACCCCGATTCGTACTACGAAAATTATCGATCCTTTCCCTTTCTATGGTAATTCACTACTTCTTCCGGAATATAGTTTAATCACTGGCTTAGTCGTAATCGTCATTGTCGACTTGGTATCCGAAGGGAAAGACACACTCCTGCTTCACGGAATCGCGTTAACTTCCTTGGTGACTAGCATGGTATTCCTGTCGCGTCAGTGGGAAACAGAATCTCTCTCGATTGCCTACGGAACTCTTCGAATCGACACTTTCAGCAATATCTTCAGATTACTTCTCCTGATCTGCTCATTACTATCTGTCTCACTATCGGTTGGTTACATCCGATGCACAAAAACAGCTTTGACGGAATTTTCACTATTCACATCAACTGCGGGTCCGGGGGGAATGTCTTCATGCCGCGCGAATGATTCGGTAACTATTTTTGTATCTCCGGAACGTCTAGGCCTATCCTCCTACCTTCCATCCGGATACATGAAGAGGGATATAAGATCCAACGAAGCGACTACGAAGTTTCTACTAATGGGTGGGGCAAGTTCGTCTATCCTAATCCATGGCTTCTCTTTATTATATGGATTATTCGGTGGAGAGACTCAACTCTACAAGATAGTCAATGGACTCGTATCCAACCAGATGTATGATTCCCCGGCGATCCATACCTCTATCACGTTTATCATCGTGGGAATGGGTTTCAAACTGTCGTTGGTTCCGTTTCACCAATGGACTCCCGATGTATATGAAGGAGTGCGATTCGCTCGGAGGGGAATCAATTCGTTGCAAATAATCTTATGCAAATTGATTGATTCCTCCGTAATACCCTACGGGCATGTGAAGAAGATACAAACTTCTTTTCGTTATCCCCATCAACGACCAACTCTTACCGCAATTCCACGAATTTGTTACTCGTATTGGACTCACGAGAATTATCCCTTATTTTGTAGCGGGTAAAGCAGAGTGGGGGAGAAATGCAATTCAATAGGTACCCCCTCCTATCTCCTATTTGTATTTCTCGAAGTTGGTTCGTTATGGGTAGGTTTCTCAAAGAATAATTAAATGAATTTTGTGATGGAATTGATATTTACCCCGTGTAATAGCCTCCCCTTGGAACACAAATTTGATTGTTTTGATCCTTCAGAAACCACGGATACAGTGGAGGCATCCGTCAACAGAGAAATTCGCCCCAAGACGGTGCCGCCATGCCTGCTAGGGACGAAGAAAATCACATTCCTCCCCAATACCTTTCCTCACTCCAGATGTGGGGGCGAAACGATTGTAAGATGGAGACTCTTTTAAAAAGGAATCACTGATAGGGGATTTCCCGAGAAGCTACCAATTATTACTCATATTGAATTACCGAGGAAGAAGTGGATTTGATACACACACGGGGAAGGTTCTGGGAGCTTAGAAATCTCTTACGAACTAGGAGCCGTGTGAAGTGAGAATTTCATGCACGGTTCTGAATGAGCGGGAAGATCGAGGATCTCCTCTCCGACTCTAACTCTCCTACACCAGTCGTTGCTTCTTTTCTGCTACTTCCAAAGTAGCAGCTCTAGCTTTATCTACACGACTCCTCGGTATTACTTTCTCATACCTATCCAGTGAATGGCATCTCGCTTTGGGAATATTAGCTACCCTTAGCATGGTATTGGGAATCTAATTGCTGTTACTCAGACAAGCATGAAACGTATGCTAGCATATTCCTCCATAAGCCAAATCGGATATATTCTGATTGGAATACTTGCTGCGGATCCTGATAATGGCTATGCGAGTATGATAAGTTATACTTCTATCTACATATTCATGAATCTAGGGACTTTCGCTCGCATCACTTTATCTGGTTCACGACCGGAACTGATAACATTAGGGATTATGCGGGACCATACATGAAGGATCCTGTTCTAACATTCTCTCTAGTTATACGTTTACCATCCCCAGGGGGTATCCCTCCATTAGCAGGTTTTTCCGGTAAACCCTACCCCTTCTGGCATGGATGGAAAGCTGGCTCGTACCCATTAGTTCTGGTAGCTCCCATTACAAGTGTCATTTCTATATATCACTATCCGAAGATAATTAAATTAATGTTCACCGAAGGGGTGACACATCAACAATTTACATACAGGATCCATTAGTTTCTCCATCTACTTCGATTTCGAAGAGTTCCATTGAAATAGCTATGATTGTTCGTGTACCAGCATCAACTCTACTGGGTATATCAATGGATCCCATCATCGAGATTACACGGAATACCTCATTCCAGACCTATTTTGAGTTGTCACATGAAATAATGGAATCTTTCTGAATGATTTGTATCCAAAGCCACTTCCGTCGCTCCAACTAGTCCATTTCCGTAATTGGTGATGAAACAGTGTCGGAGAAATGATCACGCGCCTCCCAATGATCATTCGTCTCTTCCGGAGGAGATATAAGTATTTCCTGATGGTATCCATAATATTGTTCAATCCTTTGCAGTACTACAAGGATTGAACCCTCCTAATGGTACATGCGACTAAGTGATTCCCATATGGGAGCGGTTGTGTAAATGATTCGGTTCACACCCCCAGTCTTCTGCTCCGTAGCAATTCAGGTCGCTTCCCGATGAATTCCATGCTCCAATTTCGTCTAATGGATAAGTCATTTCATCCGATACCTGTACGTTCAAGGCGGGGTTGCCTTCAGACTTCTAGAAGAAAGCAAAAGAGACCAATTCTTCTTTCCGCCGCAGATTCTTTCAATTTAATAGAAACGGGGGTTGCGCTCGACGGCATTCTGATGTACACTATCAATGGATCAAATTCAGAAATCCTTTCGAGGGGACTCAAAATCTTTGGACTTGAAATCTTTCTCGTCAAATCTCCCTCTACTGAGACCGAGGGATCTCAAAACGAGAGTGATAGATAACAAGGAAAATTAGGTCTTGCAATCGACGGCATTCTGAGTTACAATAGAAATGGGTCGAATTCATAGATCCTTTCGAGGGGACTCAAAATCTTTGGAATTGAGATCTTTCTCGTCAAATCTCCCTCACTGAGGGAGATCCGATCGAGATTGATAGATAACAAGGAAAATTAGGTCTTGCAATCGACAGTTTTCTTAGCTATAATTGATCTAGCTATGATTTCCTAGTGAACTGTAAATTCTTGGACAGGGGCAATTTTGCAGCGACAATCCTCTGGACTTTGATAGTACATCTATGATTCATAGTTAGTCCAGGGGACGTTAAATCCCTTAACTTGGAATCGACTCCTTATCGTCAGGACGATTTTGCAGCGATAACAAATTAAGGCCCATGGCGGTCCCCTGGAATTGAAATCAAATCCAAGAAATTAGGTCTTGCGCTCTACGGCATTCTGTGTTACAATAGAAATGGGTCGAATTCATAGATCCTTTCGAGGGGACTGAAAATCTTTGGAATTGAGATCTTTCTCGTCAAATCTCCCTCACTGAGGGAGATCCGATCGAGATTGATAGATAACAAGGAAAATTAGGTCTTGCAATCGACGGCATTCTGAGTTACAATAGAAATGGGTCGAATTCATAGACCCTTTCGAGGGGACTCAAAATCTTCCTTGGACTTGAAATCTTTCTCGTCAAAGTCTCCCTCTACTGAGACCGAGGGATCTCAAAACGAGATTGATAGATAACAAGGAAAATTAGTCTTGCAATCGACAGTTTTCTTAGCTATAATAGAAATGGGTCGAATTCATAGACCCTTTCGAGGGGACTCAAAATCTTTGGAATTGAGATCTTTCTCGTCAAATCTCCCTCACTGAGGGAGATCCGATCGAGATTGATAGATAACAAGGAAAATTAGGTCTTGCGCTCGACAGTTTTCTTAGCTATAATAGAAATGGGTCGAATTCATAGATCCTTTCGAGGGGACTGAAAATCTTCCTTGGACTTGAAATCCTTCTCGATCGTCAAATCTCCCTCACTGAGGGAGATCCGAGCGAGAGTGATAGATAACAAGGAGAATTAGGTCTTGCATTTGACGGTTTGATTTTGTATAATGTATCTAGTCCGATTCATAGACCCTTCCAGGGGACTGGAAATCCTTGGACTTGAAATCCTTTTCAGTGGACGGAAAATCCTTGAAGAGGACTTCAAATCCTTAAAGAAGACAGGGGACTTGAAATCCTCTTCAGGGAACTGACAATCCTTGAAGAGGACTTCAAATCCTTAAAGAAGAAAAGGGACTTGAAATCCTCTTCAGGGAACTGACAATCCTTGAAGAGGACTTCAAATCCTTAAAGAAGAAAAGGGACTTGAAATCCTCTTCAGGGAACTGACAATCCTTGAAGAGGACTTCAAATCCTTAAAGAAGAAAAGGACTTGAAATCCTCTTCAGGGGACTGAAAATCCTTGAAGAGGACTTCAAATCCTTAAAGAAAGAAGACAGGGGACTTGAAATCCTCTTCAGGGGACTGAAAATCCTTGAAGAGGACTTCAAATCCTTAAAGAAGAAAGGGGACTTGAAATCCTTCTCAGGGGACTTCAAATCCTTCTCAAAGGACTCGAAATCCTTCTCAGGGGACTGAAAATCCTTGAAGAGGACTTCAAATCCTTATCGGGGGACTTGAAATCCTTATCGGGGGGCGGGGGACTTGAAATCCTTATCGGGGGCGGGGGACTTGAAATCCTTCTCAGGGGACTGGAAATCCTTGGATAAGACAGGGGACTTGAAATCCCTTAAGAGTACGGGGGACTTGAAATCCCTTAAGAGTACGGGGGACTTGAAATCCCTTAAGAGTACGGGGGACTTGAAATCCCTGAAGAGTACGGGTGGACTTGAAATCCCTTAAGAGGACTATAAATCCTTGGATAAGACAGGACTGGAAATCCTTGAATAAGACAGGGGACTTGAAATCCCTTAAGAGGACTTCAAATCCTTGGATAAGACAGGGGACTTGAAATCCCTGAAGAGGACTATAAATCCTTGGATAAGACAGGGGACTTGAAATCCCTGAAGAGGACTATAAATCCTTGGATAAGACAGGGGACTTGAAATCCCTGAAGAGGACTATAAATCCTTGGATAAGACAGGGGACTTGAAATCCCTGAAGAGGACTATAAATCCTTGGATAAGACGGGGGACTTGAAATCCCTGAAGAGGACTGGAAATCCTTGAATAAGACAGGACTTCAAATCCTTATAGATGGAGAGAGACGAAGAAACAGGATCGGTAGAGGAGGAGAAAGGGTTTGCTCTTGACGAGGAGCTGGGATGGAATCGATACAGAACAAATTTATGGATCCTTTTTTCTTCCCGGGGACTGGAAATCCTTCAACAGGAGGACTGAAAATCCTTGGAGAGAACTATAAATCCTTCAGCAGGGGGACTAGAAGTCCCTCCAGGGGACTGGAAATCCTTTTCGATATAGAGAGACGAAGAAATAAGATTGGGAAAAATAAGTAAAGGGTTGCTTTTGATGAGGGACTAGGATCGAATTGATAGAAACATATTCCGGACCCCATCCATAGAGAAAGATGGGGTGGTGGGAAGTAAAAAGGTAAGGAATAAGGAGTAGAGCCTCGATGGTGAAATGGTAGACACGCCAGATTCAAAATTTGGTGCTGAAGAGCGTGGAGGTCCGAATCCTCCTCGGGGCAGAAGGTCTCGTACCCTTATTCAGATCGAACCCTTATCTACTAAAAGCTTTATCAAAGGTTTATCAAAGATTTATTCTCTCTACCACTAGAGATTCACATTCAATTGATTTGCTTATCTCCCAAATGAGTACCTCCTCGGGGTAGGAGGTCTCGTACCCTTATTCAGATCGAACCCTTATCTATTCAAAGGTTTATCAAAGATTTATCCTCTCTACCACTAGAGATTCACATTCAATTGATTTGCTTATCTCCCAAATGAGTACCTCCTCGGGGTAGGAGGTCTCGTACACTTATTCAGATCGAACCCTTATCTACTAAAAGCTTTATCAAAGATTTATCCTCTCTACCACTAAAGATTCACATTCAATTGATTTGCTTATCTCCCAAATGAGCACTCGAAATACTTCCTCGGGGCAGAAGGTCTCGTACCCTTATTCAGATCGAACCCTTATATACTAAAAGATTTATCAAAGATTTATTCTCTCTACCACTAAAGATTCACATTCAATTGATTTGCTTATCTCCCAAATGAGCACTCGAAATACCTCCTCGATTCGAGAGACAAGTGGTCTCTCCGGTGCCTCCCAAACTCCCAATAGGAAGAAAAATCCTCGGAGGATTCTGGTCTTTCCAGTGCCCAACCCTCAAACATGGGGATGCAAATCCTCCGATTGTTGATTATTGAGACCAGAATTCTCCGCCGTCCGGGGATTTGGATATGAAGTATTAGGTATCGAATAGGAAACACCTTCTGCTTCTTTCTCAAGTGAGGCTGGGACTCAGAATCCCGAGATTCGAGGAGATCCAAGTAGGTCTTTCAACGGGACTAGAAATCCTTATCAGGGGACTTCAAATCCTTGAAGAAGACAGGACTGGAAATCCTTGAAGAAGACGGGGGACTTGAAATCCTTCGAGGGGACTAAAAATCCTAGTACCTGAGGTGGGACTGAAAGTCGTAGTAGCCAATTAGAGTGTGATGAAACTGCGTCACGAGACCCCAGTATCTGGACTAGGACCAGAAATCCTAGTAGTTAGTCGGGGCATTAGTTAGGATGTCACCAAGAATCCCTATTAGTGAATTTGAATGAACTAAAATTTTGGGATTCGGTTAGATGGTCCATCCCCTAAGGACCCGGGGTCCTTAGAGCCCTTCCAATGGAAACAATGGAAAGGACTTGAAATCCTGATTATCTAGTTGGATACGGGAAAATCCAAACTTTAGAATGAATTTTTGGAATGTAAAGATGAATGAGGGGAATGCCCCTCCTTCCTCCCCATATTACCGTTGATCACCGAGAAATTGAATCTCCGGAGAATCTCAAACAGAATGGATCGACATCTTCATCAAGGATTTGTTCCGATAAGGATGTTGGAAAACTACTACGTCCTCTACGAACTACTTCCTACATTTTCCATATAAGAGATTCCTACTCCTTCTTGATTTCGAATGTTGCTTCCATCTCCCGAATAGGAAGACTCCGAAGGTGATCTATAACTTAGTAATTATCCGGAATTCTATAAGCAGAAGTTATTGCATCAGTAAGGGGAAAAGATGTATCTTCCTTTCACCAATTCGAATCCTGAATAGCCCTATATATTGCTAGGGATCCAGACTGAGTCAAGAATATCCGAGATTTTATGATGCGATATCGAATTCCCATTCAATAATTGTCTTGTTATTCGATCCGGTGACGTCCCACTAAATCGAAATAGATTGAATAGGTAGTGGTAACTTTCAAACAACATGTTATGAATGAGAAAATCTTTGGATGAGTGACGATTCCGTCTCATCCATCTATCTCTATGAACCATAAGCCTGAAACGAAGGAATCGCTCTTGCAAATCTTCCATTGGAATGCTTTGATACGAGTGAATAGGAACAAATATCTGCGGGTATTGCAAATATATATGCATGAATTAGGTTTCTTTGACGTATTCAAAGTGTCGTTCTTCACCCGAAGGGAAATTCTTCCACCGCTTGGTAGATAATTCAGTTATCGATTTCCGGTCATATCCACGAAGAAGAAAGAAATTTCTAATCTTTTCATTTGAGAAATGTTTCTCGCGCTCCCTCCTCGTACCGTAAGTAACATAAAGCCTCCGTACCAGTTCTTGTTTCGCTAATAAACTATGACGTGAAGAGGGAATGTTATGATCCGGCTGAGATAGAAGCATGGGATCCCAGGTGAAGCGCCCCCCCAGGAATAGAATTGGTTCATCGGATCGATTACATTGCGTTTCGTATTGATTAGATGAGTTGGGGATTCCTAATTCAAGAAATTGCTCGCGTAATGATAGATTATCCAATTAATTTTCTAATCTTTTAATGTCTCTTTGTCTCGATTTACCCGAGGCTCTCTTGTAACTGAAAAGATATCCTTTTCTCTTATGCGATTTCTTTCCACTAGACTTAATCTTATTCAATTCGAAATCCCGTTGGGGGATTTGATCCTGATTCCGATGAAAAAAGATCGAATTATACAAATTATTCGATTCGGATAATACTCTTATCGATTCATAACTGCCACTTCGCATGAAACCAAAACGCCAAAATTTGGGGGACCAAGTAATCCCACGCGACACTTCCTTCGGAATCGAGTCTACTTCACTCGACTGTTCCATTTCAGAATCAGTTGGAATCTTAGACACCCCCTTCTTTGTAGATTTATAAGAACGACTCGCAGAGATTATATCTGGAGAATACCTGGGTTCGATGGAAGAAGGAAGAGGAGGACTATTAGCGAATTGACTTCTACTTCTACAGATTTCTGAACATAAGAAATCCCTCAAAAGGTTTTCCGAGATACCACAGGCTAAGTTAGAATCATTCTCTACAACTTTATCAATAACAACGAGATTCTCTTCCTCTCTCATATCCATTCCGAACCAAGGATCACGAGCTGCTAATCCGGCCAATAGCCCTAAGATATGCGGAAGTATAGCGAATTCCTTAATTGTTGACTCGGTTATTAAAGGTTCCAAATACCAGTTATACAAGTGGTAAAACCTCTTCTTCAGTGTATTACTACCAATAAATGAGGGATCTGCAGGGGAAGTATCTATCAAACCATTTTTCAGAATAGCTTTTCCTATATTGTAAGGAAGTATTTCATATCCAGAACCGAATCGGATTCCGTTACCTATATACGTAACAATTGAATTTTGTCTACGTAAAGCTAATTTAATTGCACTATCGGATACAATCTTTCTTCTTCTAGAAGTAGTGATTAATAATGCTTCATTAGCAGGAGAAAATAGATCTCGTTTGCTATAACCCGTAGTTCCAGACCCAGTACCTTCGAGAAAAGAGGGATCAGCTTCTATTTCAAAGCCTTTGACACGCGAGAGAATTGACAATTCTTTTTGACGCTGACGCCTGTTAGACCCTCGGAGATTTATCAATTAGTTCGACCAATTCGGAGCTATTGAAGCTGGATCTACCTTTGCAGGTACATGAGTCGAAGCAATAACGAGATTCTTGCGAATGCAAGGATTCCTGCGCCCATTACCGATACTCCTCAATATTAGGCAGAGTAAGAATCTGGGATCGGCTTCTAATCTGTGATACAGGCGATTAACATTCAACTCATGAATGTCTTGAATCCATATCGTACAGGGAGACATCTCTTTTGCTATTGCAAAAATAAGATTCAATCGGTTTACGCTCTGTTTCGAAATGAAAGTCCCACGTACATTATTGAAATATGATCTGTTGTATAACAACTTCCTCAATGGCAGTCTCACCGACGGAAAGTAGGAATTGGATGCTATATCCCTAACTACATAAGATCGTCCAGTTTCTATGGGTCCTACTAGTGGAACTCCTTCAGATGGTAATAATCCTGATGAAAGCAAAATAGGTACGTCACGACATGGAATATTCGGAATGCCTTTTCGTCTCATTGTCGCTGAAAGGAGAATATTTCTTTCAAGGGCAAGAAGAGCCCACTTCTCCGCAGGATCCAACTCACAGATCTCGTAATTTGATAGATCATTTTGACGAATCCGAAGTAGGTATGACAAAAGATTAGATCCTTCTTCTGGGGTGGGTTCGTGATTAATCCCACCGCTCAATGAATCGTAATTGGAATTTAATTTCGATTCATACTTGGAAATAGTTTTATTTGTCACTAGATATTGAGTCAGTAATTGTTTATTAATCTTAAGGGTGTCGGAGCTTTTCCTACGAAGTATCCACGAATCTAGTTCATTTTTCACAAGGTAATAGAAGATTATATTATTTGTATAATTCAGGAATCTCTTCAGGGAATGTATCAGTAGATCTTTCGTTTACATTTACCTTGTCGAGGGAGAATACATTACCTTTTCCAGATAAAACCCACGCATTGGGTCTATTAAATATCCGGTGATATTGAAACGTTTCCACAAGTGAGGGGAATTGGAACCCGAAACAGCAGATAAATAATGCTTGAGAAATGCAAGAACAAATAATATCGAGAAAACGAGGTAGGATGGGGCATACTTATTCGAAAATCTAAAGACTGACCATCTCGAATGCGACACCTGCGTTTAGTTAGTAATTTCTTCGAAAATAGAGAGATCTATTTTAGATAATACGTTACTGATGGAATCGTTTCTGAATCTTGATCTTAGGCTTAACGATAAACAAGCTCTAGCATTACCTATATCCTCAGCAACTCTTTCCGTAATTCCGGGGAAAGTGTAATTCAAGTCATCACTTACTTTGAGTACTATTTCTGGATATATCTCTCTAATCAGATCATAAAAGTATCTCCACCAGTTAGGGGTGAAAAACCGAGGTATATATTCTCCGAATGGGCTCCATTTCTCGCAGATATTGTCTCTCCAAAAGATCCAAGAGATCTTATATTTGTTTAAATCCTTTGATAACTCATCGAAATTAATGAGATGAGATGGAAGAATAGGTTCTTTTTAGACACGTGTATCTGCAAGCCTCGTATTTTCGTACAGAACCTTCTCTCCAGTTAATCCTGTTGGAGATCTTGATGCTACACTGCTGCATAATGAGAATTTCTTTGACCAATAAAGCGTCTCAGATTCTTCTGATTCCCAAAAATAACCAATGTGTGAATCATTTTGATAGAATTGATTCCCAATAGAATCATTCCTCGAGTTTGATCTCTTCTCAATGGATCCCTCCGAATCGACTTGATCCACTCCCGAATTTTTGAGACGGGGTCGAGATCGCCAATCAGCCGATAGCTTAGAGTTTATCAATGTTCTTTCCAAGTAATTTCCATCGCTACCACATGAAGATAGAGACGAATCTCCCGTTTCGCGAGGAGATAAGTTCAACCCCGTCAGTAGTCCTCTTAGATCCGAAATAGAGTCAAGAAATCTATCTGAATGAGTTAGTGGTGGTATCGCAGATTCATCCAGATCAGATGGAGTCGATTCGGTTGTTGCGAGTATATGATCAATAGTTTCCCTTTCCGTTCGTTGCGAGGAATTGGGTAACAACGAATCAGACACTTGGGATTGAATAGATGAAGTGATATTTTTTGTATCTAAGGATCCTATTTCAAGAGATGGGATGACTTCATCACCGGAGCCCGTATACGAATTCTCTAAGATGTCAGAGTAACTACTGCTGTATCCTCCAACCAACGAATCCCTTCTTCTGATTATTGAGATAAAATCCCTTCCGGCACAGTTCAATACGGGTAAATGCGAGTAATCTATAAAGTTTGGTGTATCTACTTCATCGGAAATGGATCCCGAAATACTCCCAATATTCCTATTCGAACCTTTCCCATAATTCAAATTATCCAGAAACAGATCCCAATCCTGCCTTCCCGTAGCGGAATAAGCACCATTCGGGAGTTTTGTTCCAATACATTCGATACAGGATGATTCAACAAGAAATGGATTAACTGCGGGTTTTAGGAAGATTGAGGAGCCTACCGATTCTTCATCCATTAACAATCCGGACTCGATGAAGAAACTATCTTTTCTACCGAAGATTCTCTTGAGAAAGGATATCTTCTCATCGAGGTTGAGTGAACTCAGAAGGAAATCAAGCAGTGGATAATCTATATTGTTCAATTTATAGACAAGATAATCAATCCCATCTGTCGAAGCTTCTTCACTAATATACTTGGGAATAATGATTCGGTAAATAGATGATATATTGGTAAATTCCTTGGGATACTTGTTGTTCCTCCCAGCCGTACTACGAATAGTGATACCAATATTATTTAGTGCTAATATCGACAGATCATAGATTGATCTACCTAAGTCGGATCTTATTTCTGCGAATACTCTCTTGGAAGGGGAAAAAGACAAGTCTCTGATTGTATCAAGCCACCTGTGCACATTTGACCGAACATCTGGATATTCATCAATTGGGGAAATAATACATTCATGCAACAAACGCTCTATGTTACCCCTCCATTCCAATAATCTCTATTCAATTGCAATTCTTGTTACACCAGTAGATCCCTCGCCCCCCTCCCGGCTACCCAATTGATAGTTGATTCTGGATAGATATTCACTAGCTAATGTACAGAAATAGTCACGCGAAAAGAGCGTGTATACTGAGTAGAGAGATATTAACCTATTTCGTTCATATACCCTAACTAGAGAGTATGTTGAAGATATGTTACCTCCCTCTCCCGATTCATCTGAAAAAGTAGGATTTTCACTTCCATCAGTTCTTTCTACAGGTACATCGAAAAGGATCTCTAAACGGTTTGAAATAATCTTATCAAGATCGAAGTATGCGCCATTTTGCATCTCTGATTCCTCGTCAAGTATTCCACCAAATGATAGATCTCCTCTCGATAGAAAGGCTTTCCTAGGTTCCTCGCTACTACTACCAATTCTTACCTTACTGGAAATCAAATTCGATTTTTTAACTCTTAAAAGAAATCCAGTCAGTCGGTTTCTTGATTCATTTATTAGTTGTGAATAGGCGTGTAGAATAGAAAATTCCCCCTCATTTCCGTGGGAATCTAACCCCAATAATTGGAAGAACCACTTACGATTCTAGGAAGAATCAATACATTTATTGGAATCATTTTCTGCTATTCCCGCTACAGAAGGGGAGAAAGGATCTCCCAACAATAAAGGAGAGTCGAGTGTAAAATGCCGACAATCTCTCTCTACTTTCCATAAATGAGATATTCTTCCGATACCGAAAGACACGGAATTCTTATATCATTCTTCTGCCAAATATGTCTTAATAGGAGTTCCATCGGCGGTGGGACCCATACCTAGTTCATGTATAGATGATTCTGTTGAAAAGCCGTGACTCACCGCCTCTGGAGAATCATCAGTGGATATTGCTCTTTCCTCCGGAGAGTAACTGCCTACAAAGCCATTTCCAGATCTTTTCATTGAATCATATTCTGGATTTCTCTCCTCACTTCAACTAGATAAACAAGTATCTTCGATAGGTATCTCCTTCCCAACCTTCTGATTTCTGGAATCAGACTCATCCCTTGAGTTGCTATGAAAAGCCTCCAATTCTCTAGATGTCTCTATTTGTGAGGAGACATACTTCGAGAAACCACAGGAAATTTCTAGTAATATACTTGGTACCTCAGTGAGTAATTGATTATCCGATAGATAATCAAGTTCGATAAATCTCTTTTCTAAGAGAGATCTCGTTAGATTCAATTCGCGCTCATCCTTATTCCATGGAGAAGGACTTTGGTGACAGGAATGCCACATATAAAAATCGGCGTAATCCCGGAATAGTGTCCAACTCCCCTCGTCAATGGAATTTAACCAATCTCTTATATCGCTATAGGATAGGGATACACCATCACGAGATGACATTGTATTCTTATGGGGTGGAAATAGAGACAAATTGGAGAGACCCTTCCGCTCGGAATAGAACGGTGATTCATCTCCCTGCCGATCTACTGAATCCCTGGATTCGAGTAACATTTTGTCCCAAAAGTCCGATATTACGGGAATGAAGGAATCGCTTCTTAATGTTGCTGTTTGTAGCCAATTAACCCTTTGCTTGTCATGGATTTTCCGGAGAAGTAACGAATCAGAATCATTTTAGTAACAGTCATCCTTACGAAGTATCACATTTATATAGAATTCAAAAAACTCATTTGAATCTTCTAGATTCTTATCCCCCAGTGATTTTTCAATCCTCTCAGTCACATCTCTGGATATATTCTTGATGGGGAGTGGATCCCTCATCAGCCGGACCCTCCATCCATCTGAAACCGAAGGATCCATCGCACTATATATGGGAACTTGCGGTTCTTCCCTCGTCGAAGTTGTGGAAATATTTCCGTTTGAATCCGAATAGTAAGAATTACGTGTCTTTCCCTTTCTATCCTTTTCAGCAGGTGAGCATCTTATTGATAGAGAAAGAGGATAGAAGGATTCAACAGAATTTGTTGCTGGTTTTTTTACTACTCCACCAGTTCTATTAATTAGTTTCGCTAGATCTATAGAACCTCCTTCGATCAAATTTCTCTCACCTGAACGATGCATAGGAATTGGTATTGTTAGTAACATCAGGATTCCCGGAGTCACGCTATTACCCCGCTTCATTGAATCGCGCAGATTCCGTAAAAAGATTGAACTCAGAATTCATAAGTCAAATAATTTGATGGAGGGTTCATAACTGGAGAATAGACCAATTAGAAATTCCCCTAGATCTTGATTTTTCAATGATTCAAATGAGTAGTGGAATCCATCGGTTTCTGCTAACTTCGGAACTTCAGAGAATAAATCTGGACTTCTTACTTTTTCTTCTCCCACTTCTCTTACCTCATGATCTCTCTTCACTTTATCTATATGTGGTAGATACTACCCACCTCTCACATTCCATTATATAGATAATATCGAAAGATTCAAGGCCCAATGGAGTGAGTACTTTCGATGTGGTGATTTGTGGGTGTATTCGTACCTACCTGAAGCTGTCTCGGGAATCTCGAATTGTTGAAGAAACCTATCTATGTCTTATCTATCTCCTCATCAACTTATTTTATTCCGAGTGATAAAGACGAGTTCTCCAACCTGATGGGCGAACGACGGGGATTGAACCCGCGCGTGATGGATCCACAATCCATTGCCTTGATCCACTTGGCTACGTCCGCCCCCTACTTTCCCTATTCAGCTTTCTTAACTGGGAGAGAACAAGATCTACTAGGGTCATTCATTCGATGCGCGTACGTATTATTCGTCTATATATTAATACAAGAAAAAATATGTTAGGTGAAAAATGTATTCTCAATCTATTCCAGTGGGTACGGGACTACAAGCGTTCCGCTAATCAGAATGAGAATATCTTTGATTCCCATTCTCTGTAATCCTAGAAGGGTGTTTCAAAGATTCCCCAGAATCCAAGATTGGAAACTGATAATTGTAAGATTATGGCGAGATATTACTATTATTTCTATTCATTCCATCGGACGAATCTCCATTAAATACCAAACCTTATGCGAGGTTTGGTATTTAGTGATGCTGCACGACCAGACAGGTATTATCCGTTTACAGAAGGAGCTTCAACAGAAGCTAAGTCTAGAGGGAAATTATGAGCGTTACGTTCATGCATAACTTCCATACCTAGGTTAGCACGGTTGATGATATCAGCCCAGGTGTTAATAACACGACCTTGGCTATCAACCACGGATTGGTTGAAGTTAAAACCATTCAAGTTGAATGCCATGGTGCTGATACCCAAGGCAGTAAACCAGATGCCTACTACGGGCCAAGCGGCTAAGAAGAAGTGCAGAGAGCGAGAATTGTTAAAGCTGGCATATTGGAAGATCAAACGGCCAAAATAACCGTGAGCAGCTACGATGTTGTAGGTCTCTTCCTCTTGACCGAACTTGTAACCTGCATTAGCAGACTCATTCTCAGTAGTTTCTCTGATCAAACTAGAAGTTACCAAAGAACCATGCATAGCACTGAATAGAGAGCCGCCGAATACGCCAGCTACACCCAACATGTGGAAGGGATGCATAAGGATGTTGTGCTCAGCCTGGAAAACGATCATGAAGTTGAAAGTACCAGAAATTCCTAGGGGCATACCGTCAGAGAAACTTCCTTGACCGATTGGGTAGATCAGGAACACAGCGGTAGCAGCTGCAACGGGAGCTGAGTACGCAACAGCAATCCAAGGACGCATGCCTAAACGGAAACTAAGTTCCCACTCACGACCCATGTAGCAAGCTACACCAAGTAGGAAGTGAAGAACGATCAGTTCGTAAGGACCACCATTGTATAGCCATTCATCAACGGAAGCTGCTTCCCAGATTGGGTAGAAGTGTAAACCGATAGCTGCAGAAGTAGGAATGATAGCACCGGAGATAATGTTGTTTCCGTATAGCAAAGAACCGGAGACAGGCTCACGAATACCATCGATATCTACAGGGGGAGCTGCGATGAAAGCAATGATGAATACAGAGGTTGCGGTTAATAAGGTGGGAATCATTAAGACACCGAACCATCCGATGTAAAGACGGTTTTCAGTGCTGGTGATCCAGTCGCAGAAGCGACCCCATAGGCTTGCGCTTTCGCGTCTTTCTAAAGTTGCGGTCGTGGTAATTTTTGGTTTTCGAAACGATTGGTGATTACCCAAGCTGATGAGCCTGTTGATCCATAGTATATCACAGAATCCCACCTGTGTCAACTAATCTAATATTGATTGAATATCCGAAGAAACGGGAAGACTTCCCTTTGTTTTCGCACGATACTTCTTCAAACCTTGACTCTCTTTTCAGACGCATTTCCCTTTTATTATCATAAACCACGGGAAAGTCAACGTTAGTTCGGCTCCTCGAGTACATCATGGGAGATGCCAGCTTTGCCTTAGATGTACTACGACTCAATCATCGATTCGAGGTGAGGGACATACAGGATAAATATCTGCTGGCGTTGCCTGACATCCCCCCCCCCCCCCGAGGTGAGTAGTCCGCCCCAGGCGGAGATAGTTGAGAATGGTGGGAGTCGCGGGGATGCGGGCAGTGCCAATCATGTCGATCATGTCGATTGTGTCGATTGTGTCGATCATTCTAGTCATGTCGATCATGTCGATCATGTTGATTGCGTCGATTGCGTCGATCACTTTGGTCATGTCGATCATGTTGATCATGTCGATGATGTTATGGACTTTACGATTCGACACTAGTCTTTCTCTTTTTCATGAGGTACTATACCAGTGACAAAATTTCCCCTATGACTTGGATATTCTTTCTCCCATTATTTAATTTCTGCTTATCCATATGCTTCTGGCGTATCTTGATTCCTAATACCCTGCGCTCCGGAGTAGAAGGTTTCAATCCACCAATAAGAGGTTGTGGATTGAAACGAACCCGGAACTAACGGAAATGGGCAAAAGCCTTATTAGCTTCTGCCACCTTGTGAGTCTCCTCCTTCTTCCGTACAGCACTACCAGAATTTCTGGCAGCATCCATTAATTCATCACTTGATCTTAAAGCCATACTTCGACCTGAACGTTTTCGACACGCGATCAATAACCATCGGATAGCCAAAGCTCTTCCTTCTGCAGGTACTACTTCAACGGGGACTCGATAAGTCGATCCACCTACACGTTTGGATTCTGTTACTATATCGGGAGTTACCCTACGTATTGCTTGTCGCGGGACAGACAGTGGATTCTTATTCGTCTTTTCCTTAATCCGCTTCATAGCCTGATAGAGAATCTGATAAGCCAATGATTTCTTGCCATCTTTAAGAATACGATCAACCAACATGTTTACTAATCGATTACGATAAATCGGATCCGATTCTATATTTTTCTTTTTGTTCGCTACATTGCTCCGGTGTAACATGAGTTTACAGATATGTCGGATTCCGATTCTATCTCGACTGTATCTTAGAATCTTATTTGGGCTTTTTCACTCCATATTGTAGGGTGGATCCGCCGGTTAGTCGAGGATCTCCCCCCAAACTGCACGTGCGACTTTCATCGAATGCAGCTTTCCATATGATTGAATAGAAAGTCTTGAAGTAAGTTCGGGTTACTTCAATGAATCATATTTACTCATTAGGCATTGAGTATCCGTTTCCTCTTCATCATCCCACGAATAGGAGAAGGGAAATCCCGTATTTCATTTATCTCACCAAGAATGTCCGTGGGTTTATTGATCCAATTACCAAATGTTCACAAAACCTCCACTGAATCTCCATAATCGTAGTCCGAACTCGTTCTGAGAGAGAGAAGACATTCGAAGATTTTCCAAATAAATGGGAGTCCGGGTAAGACTCAACTTACTGGAATGCAATACCCTGGACACCGAGTTGTTTCACACGAATAAGATAATAATCAATCTCCGTAATAGCAGGCTTCGGTCCCCTGGCAACATTCCCACTATCGGGTCGGCTATGCATTTGACATATCAGAACAACCGATACGGAATCATTGCGATGATACAAGTTACGACAATGTTCTGCAACGCACTGGAACGCCCCTTCTTACGATCCTTTACTCCTACAGCATCTAAAGTTCCTCTAACGATATGATATCTTACACCAGGTAGGTCCTTCACCCTCCCGCCTCTCACAAGGACCACGGAATGTTCTTGCAAATTATGGCCAATACCTGGTATGTAAGCCGTTATCTCGAACTTGGAGGTTAATCGAACTCTGGCGACTTTCCGTAGGGCAGAGTTAGGTTTTTTTGGTGTAGTTGTGGAATAGTTGACAGATGAGTCAGTTTCAGTGTCACTCTACAGAACCGTACGTGAGATTCTCACCTCATACGGCTCCTCGTCATTCAATTAATACTAAGAATAGAAGTACGAAATACCTTTCGGTTGTTACCCGATACAAGAGGATTCACAAAATAATTTTGATATT
>NW_028239638.1:0-5000 GCF_047967505.1 Dipteris shenzhenensis | reverse complement strand
GCTAGACTCGGATCCTTAGAAGCATTAGATTGGCCAAGAGAAGGGAGGGTATGGAGTCTTCTATCCATTATTAGAGCTTAAAATAGGCATGATATTGAATCCTCTATCGGTTGATCGACTATATGGTTATAGTCCCGATTCGGCATACGGGTGTGGGAGAACTACCTCATTACTGAGAATCTCGAATGTGGATAATGTAAATCTTCAAAGATACTATCGGTTTCTACGATATATATTATGAGGAGGTACCTCCCCCTCCCCTGACGTAAGTGAAGTATTATCCCTATTGAAGGGAGGTACATCATCTAGACTATCTTCTATCCTACTGGAAATGGATGAATCTCCCCGGGTGGGATTTGAACCTACGACCAATCGGTTAACAGCCGACCGCTCTACCGCTGAGCTACCGAGGAAAGTGGCAGATGATTCAATCCCATATACTTCCAGAGACTCTTGTTCCTTGAGCCGCCCCTTGATCTGCAAGACGTTAACCACTCGAAGACCCAAAGCTTTCTTCGAGACTTCATGAACCTCGCGTACACCCTAACTCTCATTATAGGAAGAAGCAGTAATGATAGCAATCCCTTTTGCCTTCTCGGATAGAGCCTACGAATCGGGGGGGGGGCTGGTGTGGAAGATCTCGGTCATGGTTGATCTTGGTCGTGATTGATCGCCCCCCCCCAACCCCAAGATGCATATCGATCGATCACCAATCACTAGTTTCTATTTCTCCTTTTCCGGAAAACATAGTAGAATAGTCACAGGATACTTATAGAGGTATAAGGAATATCTTGGAAAGGAGAAGAAAAAAACTCTTAGGAGACAAGAGAAACGAAGGCAGTTAGCAGTAGAATAATACCAATCATCAATCCGAATGAATAAGAAGATACTCTCCCGCCCTCCCCATATCTTGCGCTTTCTCCACCTATGGAACTCAAAATACCGGTGCCATTAATAATTCCGTCAATTACCCATTGGTCGAAAAGAAGAGTTAACTCACCCAGGAATCGAATACCTCTCACTAGAAGGATATCGTAGTAATGATCGATGTAACCCCGGTTGTGTGACCAGTCCCCAATGAGACGGTTAAATGAACCCATAGATTGTTTGGCAAAAGGATCAATATCACCGCAAGGTTGTGTGTGAGAGGATATCGGTCCATAAATCACGTAGGAGATAGATATTCCGGCTAGTGATAGACCAACCGAACCTGCTGAATCTATTAGCAATTGTACCAAATTTTCGGGATTGTTGTTGTCCTCTGAAAAGCCTGCAAGGGGAGTTAACCACTCGGATAGCAAATCGGGACCAGTTTCTCCTCCAGCGAGATTGACTCCTATTGATCCAACCAACGAAGTTGGTATCGACAGTACTACTGAAGGCAATACCATCGAAACGTCTGATTCCTTAGGATATAGAGACTCAGAACGAATATTGGACTCTGCAGAAACTTTTCTATCGACTGAATCTTCCCCGTCATAACCTCCTGCTGAATCGACTCCTTCGTCTCGCGGGGGTGGAGGAACATCATACCCATCTCCACTCGTTGCTATCGTTTTGGTGTTACTCCGAATGACACTATTCATAGAGGAATGGGATGAATTGGTACCGCACCGGCGCGTAGATTCCCCTCAAACGTGAGGAGATAGATGCGGAACATGTAGAAAGCAGTTGGAACTGCTGTGAATGAGGCTATACATCCGGGGGGAAAGGAACGTAGCCAACTCTTTGCAATAATTTCATCTTTGGACCGGAAACGAGCTAGAGGTGGTATACCACAGAGAGAGAGAGTACCTGAAAGAAAAGTGATTCCAGTAATTGGCATATATTTTCGCGAACCACCCGTGGGAGACATATTTTGACTTCTATTGGGAGAGTATCCGACAACCCTTTCCATCGAATGAATTACTGAACCGGATCCGGGAAATAGCAAAGCTTTGGGATGGGCATGTGTAATGAGGTGAAACAACGAAGGTTTATAAGCACCGAGACCTAGAGCCAGCATCATGTAGCCCAATTGAGACATAGTAGAATAAGCTAAACCTTTCTTGATATCCTTCTGGGCAAGAGCTATCGTCGCTCCCAGTAGAGCCGTTATTCCGCCTATCCAGGAGATAACATTCATGCTTAGAGGTAAGGTTTCAAACAATTCAAGCATTCGAGCTACAAAAAAAATTCCCGCAGCTACCATAGTAGCGGCGTGTATAAGAGCCGAAATAGGTGTGGGTCCTTCCGTTGCATCGGGCAACCATACGTGGAGTGGGGATTGTGCAGATTTAGATACCGGACCCAAAAATGGTAGAGGAGCACATGTATTGGCAAGGGAGGAGCCGGCGCTGTTGTTATCAATCAACTCACTAAATCAATCACACGATTCGCGGATCTCGAAACTACCAGTTATCCAATACGTACCTAATATACCCAATAATAATCCGAAATCTCCTGTACGATTAGTTGCAAAAGCTTTTTGGCAGGCATTAGCAGCACTTGGTCGTGGCGAACCAAAAACCTATCGGCGAGTAAGAGCACATCCCTACTAATTCCCGAAAAACATGAATCTGTATTGGATTGGGACTGAACACTAATCCTGACGTGGAGGCAGTGGAGAAACTTAAATAGACGGGAAACCTTACGTATCCCTAGTCGTGACGCATATGACTATCACTGTAAATCATAACCAAGACACCTATGGTGGTGACTGATATCGACGTAATGGAAGTAAGTGAATCAACTGAAAATCCTATCTTTGGAGAAATATCGTCGTTGGGAATCCATGACCATGAGTATTCAAAAGTGGAGCGACCAGTAACTTGTTGCCAGAATGTTGCGATAGAGACGGACATAGCTGCGGCTAATGAAAGAACACTGAGCAATAGCACGTATACGACGAAGGCTCTTAGTGGCTTTTGGAAAAAGAAACGATGCCAATCCGATCAAACCAGAGGTTACGAATGGGCGTGAGGGGACAATCCAAGCACATTCATAAGATAATTCCATAAACATATTTAACCCGGGTTGGAACTCTTTCTGTCAATAGTTGTCAGATATATGGAGCGTCGAAGAATGGAATATATATGGACAGGTGAGATCACGCGTATCAAACCGAATAATCCATTTGTTTCTCGTTCTGGTGCGAGCCCGGCGTCGAGACTTGACAGGAATCAAATGTGTCGGAGATACTTATCTAGGTTCCATTTTTTGACCCCAAACCGATTGAGTTGTTTTGGGTTATTTTTCACACGACAAGACTATTACGGATAGACATGCAGCAATTGATACTGGAGGAAAACAACTCCGAGTAGAACCGGGGAGATTCTATGATGTTCGTCACTTCGCTCTGCTTGGGCACAACGCATCAGAGTCCAATACGGTAATGTCGATATATCGAGTTTCATTGGTTTGTCACGGATCCAAAATTGATCTCGGACATCCCCGGCTGAGTAACGCAACTGCTAGGGGGCGCGTCTTGCATCCCTGTTTCGAGAGGAAGAAAGTGATACGGAAGATCCATTCTAAGAAGAAGACGCGAAGGAAATCGGGATACAGACAGGATTTGGTTCGATCTGTAGTAGATCCCATTTGCTTAAATGGAAAGGAGTTGGTTGGTTAGCAAATTGTTATCATAAAGAAGTCAATGATTCTTGCTGGGATTCTTTTGCATAGAAATGGAAACCCAGTTCCCCCAGTTGTTCCCCTTCTAATGATTCTACGCAATCACCCCCTCCCTCATTATATTGATTCTACTCGTACGTATCAACATACTCGTCGCATTCATTTCGATGATAAAACCGAATAGATAGATTTCATTATGGCAGTTCCAAAAAAACGTACTTCTAGGTCGCGGAGGAAGATTCGCAATCATATTTGGAAGACCCAAACTAATGAAGTAGCATCGAAAGCTTTTTCTCCAGCTAAATCCATTTTGACTGGACGGTCGAGAAGTTTTTACTATGTGACAAATGAAAAAATTTCTGAAACTGGTCAGTAGTACTCCCCGGTTGTAACAGGAATTGCCGTATCAATAGGACGTGGGGTCGGTCGGAATAGATAGTGAACTATTTGTTTGTTGGAACGGGGAAGACGAGATAAGTGATTGTCAGGGAACTTATTGATGAATTTGGATCCCTAGTAAGTAGTACGGGTACATGTTGATATTATTGCGTGACGGTACCGTGCGGTAAATAAAATCCAAATACTAACAGAGTTGTATCAATGAATGTTGGTAATAACCACGAGGGGGGGGGGGGTTACGTGCATGAAGAAGGAGCCCAATCCCTCTCTTCCTTCCTATGATACAAGGGTCTCGATCACGATCATCGATTTATCTCTATCCCTACTACGAATGGGTATGGGTCGATAACACCCAAAGAGAATCGGGAGATAAATCTGCGTTCCCGGAACGGGAACGTCTTCTATTCCGTTTAAAATATGTTCCGACCTCGTTTATTCGGAATAGCAGGATTTGAACCTGCGACCTCCATCACCCCAAGATGGCACGCTACCGAGCTACGCCATATCCCGTTATTCCTATACAAGTATAGCGCCGTATACCTAATCAACTATAGACAGGGAAGGTCCCTTGTTGTGCGTGTGTACTCTCCCCCAGGAAGATTGACGATTCACCCGAAGATGTGATATCATTAATTACGATAAGTATAACGAGTAGCGAGCCGCTATGGTGAAATTGGTAGACACGCTGCTCTTAGGAAGCAGTGCTAGAGCATCTCGGTTCGAATCCGAGTAGCGGCATTTAATTTCAACCTGCAGGCGAGGGCTGTGTCTGATACAACCACTGGGAAAAGCAGTAGGAATAGGGAATTCTCCCCGTTTCGACGTTTAAGGGGTAAACCCGAAATCTCCTGGGAATAATGGGTGGGTGGTACATACTCTCCAAAATCTCACTAATTCACTGGATTCTCCTCATTACGATTCACACCGATATAGAGCACATATTCGCTCACATTTCTTTTCTTACGCTTCTTTCCGTCACTCTGTTTCAA